>NC_142584.1:34564856-34865537 GCF_965207765.1 Zootoca vivipara
CTCCTCTCTAATTACTCTTTGAAACGAATAAACAAAACTTGGTACCATCAAGAAGGAAATGGAACAGGAGATTTAACGTATAACCAGATTAATTGAAAACAAGATATAACTACAGTGGTACCTTGGTTCCCACACACCTTGGTTCTCAAACTCCGAAAACCCGGAAGTACAGTGGTACCTCTGGTTAAGAACTTAATTCGTTCTGGAGGTCCGTTCTTAACCTGAAACTGTTCTCAACTTGAGACACCACTTTAGCTAATGGGAGCTCCAGCTGCCGCCGTGCCACAGGAGCACGATTTCTGTTCTCGTCCTGAAGCAAAGTTCTTAACTTGAGGTACTATTTCTGGGTTAGCAGAGTCTGTAACCTGAAGCATTTGTAACTTGAAGCATTTGTAACCTGAGGTACCACTGTAAGTGTTCCAGTTTTTGAACATTTTTCAGAAGCCGAACATCCGATGCAGCTGTCGGCTATTGTTTCCAGGGCACCTGCACCAATCAGAAGCTGTGCCTTGGTTTTTGAACATTTTGGAAATCAAATGGACTTCCAGATCTGATTAAGTTGGCACTTTTGTTTTTGCTATTTATTTTGTGTTTGTGTTTTTGAGGCTTTTTTGATCAATTTGTTTTTTTTGACTGTGTGGAACCCAGTTCAGCTACTGATTGATTGATTATGTGACTGCGGAAATGGATAAAAGCCCCCCATCCAAACAATGACTATCAACAGTGCAGGTAAGAAAAAAATAATAATTTAGATTTTTATCATCTACAATAGTGTCTTGTTTATTTTATAGTACAGTACATTGATTATTGCTTTCATTTTATGGATCAATGGTCTCATTAGATAGTAAAATGCATGTTAGATTGCTGTTTTAGGGTTTTTTAATCCATTCTGCATTACTTTCTATGGGAAAGTGCACCTTGGTTTTGGAACACTTTGGTTTTGGAACGGACTTCTGGAACGGATTAAGTTTGAGAACCAAAGGAACCACTGTAATGTAAAACATGGAAGTGAATGAAGAGAAGCTTTAGTCCATGGCAAAATTATTACTCCCAGTAGGGAAAGGATTCTGGATTTTGCTAAATAAAGAGGCTGTTTTTCACTAGATTTGTTTGCCACAGTAAGATGATTATGCATACCAAAGCATCATGTAGAACAGAATGCTATGCATGTCACAACCTTGCTGGCTGAATGTTATATATATAACAATGTCAAAGTCCATTTCTTTGGAAGTTCAGAACATAGACCCAGGCAAATATAGACCCAGCAATGTCCTCATCCTTGTTAAGTTATAAAGCTCTGACGTGTAGTTTATAGCAGCTTGGAGGACAGGGGAAGATATGCAGATACAATGGGAAATTAATTTTGGAGGGCTATGTGCCCTCCTGCCACTAAGTAATTATTACCCAAATTTGTACCACCTAACATTTACCAGTATCTCCAGCTCTGCTAATATAAGGACTACCTTGTTCTTCTTTACTTCAGCTCTCAGCTTGACAAGGAATGTCTGTGTTCTGTGTTCTGGAGACCAGCACTGAGCAAAGTGTACTTGGTCACTAAGGCCCAAACTCTACCCTTACAAGGAAAGCATAACTGATGAAGTGTAGAGCATCTCAGCTCCCAGGTCTCTCTGGGAATGTTTGATTAAGAGAGACACACAACGTGTGGCTTATTCATATGATACAAGGTGACCAGGCTTAGGGTTTCCCCATCCCATTACCAGTTGGAGGGAGTGGCAGCAGTGATGAATAGTCATGCACCTTATTTTACTTAGGATCATCAGGGAAATGTGGGGAGGAGATGGAGATAGGCAGCAGTCACATTTTGCAATACATTGCTGCTGTCTAAGAGGTTAGAGGAGAGGTTGCCCAACCTTGGTCTACAGAGCCTTGAATCCCACCCAATTCCTGCAGCTGGTCACTTCTTACGTGTGGTATAGATCCATTCTATGATCTGTATGTCTGACCCACAGCCTCAAAAACAAGAAGCAGAAGGGAAGCCCCACTAGGCATGCAGTTCGAAACTCCCATTTATTCTAGGAGTGTTTTGTGACAGGGAATTTCATTAGCATGAGCAGTTTATAAGCTCTGCAAAGTGGAAGGAAAGGAGGACCTTTTCCTGCCTCCCTACTTCCAGCCACTCTCTGAAGACCACTCTTCTCCAGAGACCCTCATAAGAATATTAGGGGACGGTCGGGGGAAGCATGGCTTTGTTTTTTTGCAGTCTTCAGATGAGGACTAGATCATGTGAAAAACGAACATAAGATTTTAGCTGCGGTTCATTCATTTTCAGCTTTGTATTCTTCTTATAAAAAAACATGCCTAGACATTCCATTGTTGCACCCATAACCTAGGTTTAAGGTGCCACTTAGCTCCTAACTTTCATATCTCAGTTTCTAACACTACAAGCATGCACACTGAGCCTGAAGGGGGAGAGAGAGAGAGAGGAGCAGCTCAGGGAACAACTTCTGTTACAGAGCTAGGAGCCCACGCAGAAAGCAGGCAATGCTACAGGGTCTACAAAGCCAGGATGGAACGTTGTCCAGGATTCTCTGGCAGTAGCAGTCACAGTGCAGTGAGCAGAGTTATGGAAATGCTGAAGCTGGGGTAGGCAAGGTGGTGAAAAGGTCAGGGCTCTACAGGCACACTGGTGAAACCAATCTGACAATCCTGATAGTGCACATGCCCAACCTTGCTCCACTCCACCTCGGTCCAGGAAAGCAGCAGGTATGCTGGTGTTAACTCCATGTCGCTGCCCCACCAAATCAGCTGCTATTGTTTTCCAGAAGGTAACTAAACCAGAACCAAGTAAGAAATGGACTGGCCTTCCTTCTGCACTTGAAACATAGAACGCCATCAGTCCCAGGAGTGGCAGTCAAGGACAACTAATATGGAACACTCAGGTACTCTGTGCAGGAAAAAGGTTATCCTGCCTACTTACTCAAGTTTATCCTTAGTTCTCCCCTTTAACAATGCAAAATTGTGGGAGTCTCAGTCAAAAAGAAATAGGCATTGTTCAATCTACTTGGGAATAAAAGTAACATCATTTTATCATCATCTACCTACATACCCTCTTGTCTACCTTCTCTCTTAAGGAGAATGAAGAATGTATCCAAGGCATGAGAATAACCCCATTGACTCCCTCACCCACATCTTGAAGCAGTGTTACTTCAGATAGAGGATGGCTTTATCATACGGAACACTAAAAGTGCCCATGTCCAAGAGAAGTAACACTACGAGGCACATATTAATGTTGTTTAAAGGATTCCCTTTCACTACCATCCCAGCAAGTAAAGAGACATGAGAACCACCTGAACAAGGGCATTTTGGAAAGACAAGACACTTAAGTACATCCAGCACTAAAATTATCTCTAGCACCATGTATTTATTTGCATTTATGTACCACTTAATGTTTCAAACATCTATAGGGCATTTGCTAGTAGGAATGCTTGATCCACAAAGCCTGGGACTCAACACACCACCTGCTTTTGCTATCTGGCTGGAATTACTTAGTTAAGAGGTTGACAGGCCACAAAACTGGGTATACTTGCCCTAGTATGGTTGTGGACAAGAAAAGCTTGCAATGCATCCATTACACTGGAAAGTACCGTATGTAACACAGAACTCTCCATTCCCAAAATGGGAACATCTAATGTATGTCATATTCTCACTGAAGTGAAACTGCCCTAAGATCAGATGAGTCCCATGTGTCTAGTGAGCCAATGTTGTAACATACAGAATTCACAAATATACAGCAAATGCGCCAGCAGAGAGATCTGGAAGCATGTAAAAAGTTATACAACGCATCTTTAAAAGTCTACAGTGAACTTGAATACCACTCAAAATAGATGTCAAATCCACCCCCAAAATCTGCCCCCCTTAATTTCAGCTATTTGAAAGCAGACATGAGCTAAAGCACAGGTTTTGTATCTCCAAAATAGTAACAGATTATAGCCCACATGAATGGTGGAAAAGCTATTAGGAAAACACAATTGTATTTGTACACAAAGAACTGCACAATGTAAAAAAAGAAGCAGCTCATTTTCTGCTTACCTTCTTGGCATTTGGGTGCAATTTCAGTCACTGCTGGCTGTAGCTTTGGTTCCGGTGGCAGGTGCTGATTGGTTGGGAAAAACTCCACGTTTTCATTCTGCCTGACTGGTGGTACTGGAACCTCTGAAGATTTTGCTACCTGGATTTCCACACGTTTGGTGGCAACATCAGGCACAGGTGGGCTAGCAGCTTCCATTCTGCGCTGTGTTGGCTCAGGGATCTTTGAGGGGACTTCCATTCTGCGAAGAGCTTGGTCCTGAGGCTTGCCTATATTGATCTCAGTCCTCCTGGGAGCGGTCTCAGGGGGTTTGTGCCCCAGCACATCTGCTCTCTTGAGGCCAAATCTTGAAGCTCCTGGGGTGGAGTTCTCCACTTGCTTAGATGAGATATCAATGGAGATTTCTGTTCTTCTGGACACTGGCTCAGGATGTTTTGGTCCAGAGAGCTCAACTCTCCTCAGAGAAGATTTAGGAGATCTTTGTGCAGAAGACTCCACATGTCTGGAAGGGGTCTCTGAATTCTTGGTGCCAAGATCCTGGAATTTCTGTGTGGAGCTGGACACTGTGGACCTAGTAAGAGGGTTGGGTGTCCGTCTTTGTGGAGTGGAAGAATTTGGAGGCTGGTCTGCTTCTTCAACCTCAAAGGATCTTTTCAGAGCTGGAAGATTAACAAAAAGACACAATCAAGTTTAAACACCACAGTCAACTGTATGAGATTACTGACCTCAGAGACACAAACAAAAACCTAGAGTTCCAAGTCTCCAGTCATGTAAATTCATGTTCCATTGTGCACTGTCCTGCAAACCACTCTTTTTCATATTATGCTGAACCTGGAAGAGGCACTCATTCCTGTTGTGCTAAACCTAGAAGTCAGCTAAACCATAGATTCTTGAGCGAAGCCCAAAGTCAGGGAGAGCCCCTGCCCCACATGAAGTTCCAGAAAAGGTCACATGGTGTTTCACCAGATTCAAAAATCAGTGGATCCATGGACTCAAATGTGAGGTCCCTCCCAACTCTTTGGCTCCTTACTACTCATACTGTTTTGGGCTCTTCCTATTGAAATTTGTCCTGCTCCATTTATTCAATTATTATAGGCCCTATCGTTCAACTGCATGACATTGATTCAGGTGGCTTGTTTGCTAGGACTTACACACACAACTGTTGCAAATATCCACAGTGCCATTCTTTCTAAATAAAATCCAAGTTCATTTGGAAACAGCAGAAACATACACACAGAGATTTTCCTGCCAAGACTAAATTCATCCAGGATCACTTTTCACCTTATTTTGTGTGTTCATATCCACAAAACAATTGCAAAGGAATGCCCAGAAAATGGCCAAAGATTGACATCTCTGTTATACATGCATGCTGCACATCTGGCACATCCATCTGGCAAACCTCCCAAAAGATACAGGTCTCCTTGCAAGTTACAGAAATTGCACCATCAGACGTTTCCTTACACAGATCTTCAGAAAGTAAAGAGAAAGAAGCAATATGGGATGTAGGTCCCAGTGAAGATGTGGAGAATCTGGTGAACTCCCTTTAACCTTGTTAGAAAAGCAGCAGTGGGAAGTAACTGTTCCATTCTCTTCTGCATTTGGGGCCAGTTTTGCCTTTCACGTGGCACAAATTTCAATAGTGCTAACCCAGCATGGTCTAACAGACAATCACTTGGTCTTTGTTACTGTGTAGGTATACAAAAAATGGCAGGACACAGTGATTGCTCAAGTATTTTGTCGGGAAAATTTGCTCAGATGAAATGAATAAAGCCTCCATTTCTATCTCAATGTACTTTCTGTTCTACAGGACAAAATATATAACCCTTGAACTAGGACAGTGGTTTTCAACCGGTGTGCTGTAGCACCCTGGGGTGCCTTGAATGATAGTCAGGGGTGCCACAGGCAACACTGGCCTCTGTCCCTCTTTCCTTCCCTCTCTCCTCTGATGCCCTCTTGTGTCTCTGCCTCCCAAAGGCTTGCACAGCTGTTTATTGCAGCAGACCTGGAGATAAGCTCCCCAGGTGAATGGTGCCTCTGGAGCTGGCCAGGGGTGCTTCCCAGGCCCCTGTGGAGGTCTCTCTCTTTGGGGCAGGTGAGAGACCAGGATTGGCAGCTGTAGGTGCCCAGAGGACTGCCAAGGAGAGGGGAGAGGAGAGGAGTCTGAGGGAACACTCCACAAGGGAGAGTGTTTGAAAAAGGGTGAGAGGCTGCCAGCTCTGCCGGCAAGGGGTGACATAACTGGGCTCCCATGGGTGCCGCAGAAAGAATGTAGTTGGTCAAGGGAGCCATGGACTCAATAAGGTTGAAAGCCTCTGATCTATGGCCTAGTTACCCCATTGCTTAAGCCAATATACTAGTCTATGGATCACAAGCTACCCATTCAGTAGAACATATCCAGGCTGCATTTAAGGAACGTAAGAAGTTGTGTGAAGAACCCAGTGCAATGACGCAGCTAACCACAAGCTGCTGAAGTAGACATTTTGGTTATGCAGGAAAGGAAAGGAAATTGAAGCAGGAAAGTGTCGTTACTGTTATTTTAAAATAATTGCTTGATGCATTTGGGCTATGTTTAATAATGGGCTACATCATGACTGTCACTATTTTTCATTGCACAGACACCTGGAAGCATCTTAAGCTGGAGACAGGAAGCCTCAAAGCCACAGTGAGCAGAGTACATGCGACAGCATCCATTATGACAAGGCCATTTATTGTAGCATTGCAGTGGCATGCTGCTGCCAGCAGTTATCTGCGCAGCACAGTTGCTGCAGCCTCGAAACATCACAGGGTGCTTACAACATTATACTTAACCTTCCTGGTTTGTGCATTACCACCAATTAAGATAAATGGCTGTTTACATACCGCATTTGCTAGGTAATGAGACACATTATCTTTTGAAAGAGGTTAAGTGTCTTCTCAGTTAAAACTACCACTCAGAAAACATCAGATCTTTATTGCTATCAAATGAAGACAACAGTGCAGTGAGTAATGAGGGTTTCAAAAGCACTGAGCAATAAGCTAAAAAGAACCCCAGAGACAAGCACCACAGAACTCCAACAAATGAGGTAATGAGGCAATGCAATGGCACCACACTTTCTTCTGAGCTAGGGATGAACAAACCTAGCCTTGGGAAGTTTCAAAATCAATCTCAATTATTTCTGTTAAGCATTTGAACGAGAACTTTCCATCCAATCAGAATGTGGGTATGGGTGGGTTTGTGGGTGTGATTTGAGGTGGGGAGGAAGGGGTGCAAGGGGCAGGGAACCTCGAAAATAGCAAGGTTGAAAACAGGAGGGAGGCAGAGCTGAGCCAGAGAAATGAGGGGTGTGAAAGGCTGAAGCAGAACCAAAGATGGGGGAAAATGTCAACAAGTGTCTTGAATTGAGGTGGTGGGTGGTGGCAGGGGGTAACATGCTGTTAGTGTGAAGTGAGCTGGAGCTTGGGATAGGGGAAACAAAAGCAGAGGTCCCAAGGCTTCGGGTGCTGAGTAAGTGGCTGAGGAGGAAGAGAAAGGGAAGAGTAATTTCTCAAACTTTGTAATGACCAGCCCAAGCCTTTGGCAGCAGGCCCCAAAGTAATTTTGAGTGGCGTGGCAACAACAATGCCACAAGACTCTGCTTTGCTTGCACATTCACTCACCCTGGAGTATCCCCAAATGGTGTGTAACTTCAAGTGTGTGTGTGTGTGTGTGAGTGTGTGTGTGTGTGTGTGAGAGAGAGGAGAGAGAGAGAGAGATTTCTGAGGCTTTATAAGGCCAGAGACGGGGTGTGAGGCTTCAGAAAAATATCAGCTCTCCCATCCTCCTGACCACACACGCAGACATGCCTCATTACCTTCCCTGATAGAGGCAGTTTGGGCCAAGCTGCTGTTTCCTTGGGAATGGCTACCTTTATCTTGGAAGTTTCTGCTGCATTGCTTGGTGAAATCCTGCCATGCATTCCTGAACCACTCAGAGCGAACATCAATTGTGTATAGCCCTTTCTCAGTGTCCAGAGCACACACACACACACACACACACACAGAGAGAGAGAGAGAGAGAGAGAGAGAGAGAGAGAGAGAGAGAGATTAGACCTATTGGTCTAACAACTCCCAAAGACTTCCCCCAACTCCTTTTGAGACAGCCATAGATTTCTCTCCTGCCAGGATGGAGGAAGGAGAACAGCGAACAGCAAATGGGATGTGTATATTTTCTGACAGCCAGGAGAGGAGAAATAAGTTTAGACAAAGCCCGACCCTAAAGCTCAAGGGGAAACAAAAATTACCCTGAGCTTAGGGCTGCCTCAGCCCCTTGACCACACTTTCCCCTCCTCCAATTTCCTGTTGCTTTGCTAAGCTTCATGCCTCCCTTTCCCTCTTTTCTTCCCACCCACTGTTACCTTACTCCAACTAGCAGAAGCTCAGTAAATAAAAAAATGAAGGCATGTACAGGAGTGAGGTTGGCATATCTGAGGAAGTAGCAAACGAACAGAAGAAGAAATGAAGATACAGTACAGTGCTTTTAAAAATAGCATTTTCTGCCCCAAAGCCAAGGAAAAGGAAGTAAAAACAGTGTAATGCAGAGAGGGCTCTGCCTCCCCGACTTCTCTACAGGAAAGCAGCCCTGGAATTCTATACAAAACCAGCTGAATACAGACAGGCCCATCCTGCAGATCAAGCCAGGGAAGTCTCAGAATTCAGCCAGATGTATATGGTGTGCCCTAAAGCCCCAAAACAGCTTAGCTATTTTGTTTGCTTTTCCAATATAGCACATGATTGACAACCAGAACTCCCACTGCACCACCAGGGAGGAGGGAACTCCAATTGGAACCCTGATGATGCTGAGGTGTGTGGGTTTTTTTAAAAACCCTTTCCCCACCCTGTTTCCCAATTACCCACCCCACACACCCAAGCTATTTGCCACACTGGGCAAAACATATCAATACCATAATCTGTGAGAAATTGTAGTGAGTTCCTGAGGAGGATGAAGGAAACTGTCCCCTAGGATGGCCAGAAAGTGGGGTTTGGTGGTTGCTAAAGATGGATACTGATTGCACACAGCGAAGAACTGTTTGAGGCAAGTTGAGAGTTAATTATTTGGTATGCGAGGCTCACCCTTCCAGAGTCCTTCATTTCTGCCACCCATATTTTTAGGCATTGTGAAATCTCCTTAAATCTAGGCAACAATGGGTTCTTCAAACAGTACCAAAGAGTACTGGGGAGGGGGAAGCTGATGCAAAAACTGCATCCTTTATTCCTGAAGTGTTTCAGGGGTTACTGTTTAGCAAGAAATGCAAAAACTTTGTAAGTAAATCAGCTGGATCTATTTATCTACAGCTGAATGACGAAATATAGACAGACTGAATCAGCTCAGATGCACTTTGCAATGATGAATCAGCCTCTCTGATTTAATCACAATGATAAAGGAAGCTTTCTGTCTCCTTGAATTTCAGGCAATATCAAGGTTAAATGGGTGCTGCAGATTAGCCAATCTAGCTGCATTGGTTTAATTGTAAAGTTCAAAATGCATTAAAGGTAAAGGTAAAGGGACCCCTGACCATTAGGTCCAGTCGTGACCGACTCTGGGGTTGCGCGCTCATCTCGCATTATTGGCCGAGGGAGCCGGCATATAGCTTCCAGGTCATGTGGCCAGCATGACAAAGCCACTTCTGGCAAACCAGAGCAGCACATGGAAACGCCGTTTACCTTCCCACTGTAGCGGTTCCTATTTATCTACTTGCATTTTGACGTGCTTTCAAACTGCTAGGTTGGCAGGAACTGGGACCAAGCAACGGGAGCTCAAAATAATTCAATTTCTGAAAGCATTCCACCCAAAAAAATTCTGAACAAGTTTCACCAGTAGCATTGCTTCATCTAGTCCTGTCATTCCCAACATGGGGCACACACCACACAGGGGGGCAATTTGATTTTTAAAGGGGGCAATTCAAAAATGAGTTATTAACAGTTAATGGTACTTAAGGCTTCCTCCATGCGAATAGGAGTTCACTTTTTAAATAATAAGAATTATATGTCACCGGGGGGGGGGGAATCAGGAGTTTAGAGATGCTTAGGTGGGGCATGGCCGAAAAAAGGTTGGGAACCACTGATCTAGTCCCTTCTCCCAAGATAGGTCCATTCATAGCAGAATCAAAACAGATTTGCATCCACTTCAATATGCCAGTTAATGACTTTTGTAAATTGTTTAGCCAGAAAAGTAGAAATTATCAACAATTAGACATCTCAAACCAGTATGCCATGCCTTTTCTTCCCTTTTGTTGCTATGTTGTATATTATTTTCTAAACAAGAAATGAAAATACTTTTTTTTAAAAGTACAAATACATTGATTTCAGGTTATGACTTTGTTGGCTATAATTTTTAAGAGGGGGTAGGGAGAAAGAGATTTAATTTAAAACCCTAATATGGTTTTAAAAATAAAATAAGTAATATTGTCTAAATTGAGATGAAGTTCAAAAGAATCCATGACTTTTTTACCAAGCAAATGACAGCCTGTTCTAATGTTGCTTTTCTATGTAAAGAACTAAGCACTAGGAAAACATCTGTCTTTGAGAACTGCACATTAGATCATGTACTTTATTATAACAAGCTCAAATCCGTATGACAAAAACCCTGCAGCTTCTCACAGGACACTCATGATCTGGGAAACAGACTTTCCTGCTTGCAGAAGTTGGGTATTTGACCTGAACTTCTCATGCGGGAAATGCTGGTGGCAATAATGACCATCATGCTGAGCACAAGCCAGAAGGCTCCACCTCCTGCTTCATTGAGCTTTAAAAACTCAGTCTTCCTGTCTGTGTTACAAATAGTTTGTTGTGCACTCTTAAGTTCCCAAGAGGGTCCCTTCCATCTGTTTCAGGCTCTGCCAAATAAAGCTTAACATAATAAAACTCCCTTTATTAACATGGTGGGAGGACAATTATCATCATGACCCACGTGGAACATGGGAGGACTGAGCCAATCACATCTGCCAGTGATCTGTGGGGGGTGAACAACAACACCCAAGTTACAGCCAAGTGCATGACATAAATAAGGAAGCCATGGGACAAACAGAAATCATGACCAAAGGCCAAAATGCAGGAAAACAGCAGAGTGAAGAAGTCCTTGTTGCCCAGACAACCTAAGAGGAAACCTTTCTATAGTCTTCCAGTTCAGGAGTGTCTAGTGGCCCACCAGGGCGGGCAGAGCCAATCCAGAGCCTGAATGCATTTAAAGTGCTAGGCAGATTCCAGCCTTCCATCTGTGGCTCACCACACACAACAGCTGCACAGTGAGATTCAAATGTTCCCTGGCAGAACTTCACACTTGGTCCAAGGAGTCCCAGCGCAACCATTAAGCTCACTGGGCAGCCTCAGACACCTCACCTATCTCATAAGGTTGATATGAGGGGTGGCTGTGCTACTCCATTGTGGCAAAAGGAGCCCTATAGTATGTTGAAGACCAACAGATTCATTATGGCATATGCAAAGGCTGGGGAATTTCCAGCTAACAGACCCAAGTACTGTAGCCCTTGGAGTCACCATCTTGAACTGAAGCCAGTGATGCAAAGTGCCTTCCACTCCTGGAAGGCTTTGAAGGAACTGCAGCCACAAATAAAATTATTTACTTTGGGTCACCCGGCATCATTGTGATTGACAGGTGGGAGGCCTCACCCACTTGTCAAAGTGGCCCACGTGGAGAGGTCGTTATCCAACCACCTGTTTCCCACACCTGACACATGCTTTTGTTTCATAAGCCAGGGCACACTTGATCAGAGCCAACATGAAGTCACACTGATTTATCCCAGTTCATCTTCTTATTTCTTTGGGGGATAGGCAGGATGCAAAGTAACACACAGCCCAAATCATACAGGCCTTAAGTGCATTGTTTTGCTGCCCAGTTAAAAAAGAATCCAAAGAAGTGAGACAGAGGATACACAGCTTCAGTGAGCAGACAGAATTTCACAGTAGCCATCCTGAGTTAAGTTTCCTTCTAGAGCCTATCTAATATGGAGGCAATCAAAACTTTGCAGAGAAAAGGGGCAAAAGAACTCGTGTGTGTCACGGTGCTGCGGGGTGGTGGTCGTATTCTGCTATGGAATCTCACTCAGAAGCAGGTCAGAAAAACTTTCCAAACCCACTTCTCTTCATCTCTCTCTCTCTCGGTTCCTGTGTGTTTCTGAAGCTTCCCTAAAGCCATCCTTGGACTTCAACTGCTGGAAATTCAAAAGTGATCCCGCTGCCTTGCAGCCTGCCAGCATAATCCATACACAACCCTGACCATGCACAAAGCTTATTCCATTCACCATTCACAACACTCTTATAGCATGTAGAAATGTTAGGAGGATACCAACAGCAATTCACCAGATCCTTGGATTTGCACATACCTTGACAGGCCCCTGACTCTCCCAGGGAAGTCCCTCTGCAACCATGCACGCCCAAGACAGCTTGTTCATAGCAGCATTAAAACATAAACATATCCCACTGAGTTTGACAGCATGGTAAATGCACTATCCTCTCATTCCCCCTCATCATCAACAACAACAACAATCTAGGAAGCCAGATGGATTTATCTTTGCCCTAGAAAGGAAGGGTGGGAGGAAAGGGAGAGCAACCAACTGGCCAATCAATCACCACTGCTAACCCCCAACTAGCACAGCGGCCTGCAGGGAAGGGTAAAGGTCAGTATAACAAGGGGGAGTGCACAGCAAGCAAACCACGTACAAACATGAGTTGCCTGATGGATAGAATCTTCTGCCAGGAAGTTTCACGTGGAAAGATGCAATCTGTCCATTTCCCACCAAGGACACTTCTGCTTTTGAAACACACAGTGAACCAATGAGCTACTTTAAAAGGAAAAATCCAGCCAGGTTTGAAAAGAAAACAGCACTGGACTGCACTGGCACCTCTCATCTCATAGCAGGCTATGGGGATGCCCAAGTGCCAGGACGAAGGTAGGGGAAGCATGGGGGTGTCTGGGTACACTGGAGAAATTGAGTGTGTGTCCTCATGGAAGATGTTGGTGGAGTGGGAAATCTCAGGCCCAGGGAGCCATTTTGACCTTCCAAGCCTCTCTGTCTAGCCCTTGCCATTCTCCCCATTCACCCCTCCACTTGGCACACCGCTTACTGGCCCTCCCTTGTCCCTTCCATGAGTGTTAGAAACTCAGATATATAGGCTAGGTGCCAAGTGGCTCCTTAAATCAAGGCCGCAGTCGCCAAAATGGAATGTCTAGCTGCCATTTTTGGCAAGATGGCTCTAAAGCAGGGGTTGTCAACCTGGTCCCTACTGCCCACTAGTGGGTGTTTCAGGATTCTTGGTGGGTGGTAGGGGGTTCTACGGCACAAGCTGAATCCTCCTTCTATCGAGCACTGGTGGGCGGTAAGGAAATGTTACCATCAAGAATTAGTGGGCGGTAGGTATAAAAAGGTTGACTACTCCTGCTCTAAAGTCTTATCCTTCAAAAGATGGGTTGACTGTGATTGATTCTCAGTTAAACATCTGGCTAGTTCAGATGACAACCTTGAGCTAGGTTAAGAGCTTTGGGAACTTAAAGAAGAAAAGTCACTTGATCCTGGGACAGTCCACATATATATTGGCCTATTCTGACCTCTTTTTCCTAATGCTGACTGTTGCTCAGGCTGCACAGAAAAAGCATTTTGGTTCCTGAAATTCATTCCGATTGTGCAGATAAAATATAACTGATAGAATTCTACAGGATGGGGTATTAGTGTGTGAAAACAGTCCAGATCCAATGATTCCCAGACAGTGAAAAGGTCAGGTGCCATCCTGGTGCCCAGGCATCTTCACTTGGTCACAAGTGGTCAAAAGCCAGGTGGAAAATGCACCCAGCACCTGGCTAATTTCAAACACTGTCTTCTATGAGTGTTTTTGCCTGTCTGAAAGGCATCCTTAACTCAAACAATGCCTCTTGTTTGCCTGGATGGAGGATAGAGAGTGGTGCATGAGCTGAGTGTGCGTAAAAACCAGCCTACTGCACAAAGGTGACATTTACATTTGTTGCTCCACCCACTTGCCTCTGGCCCAGCCCACTGCTGGCATGTGGCCCCCAGAAAGCTGCCCAGAAGAAAATGCAGCCCTTGGGTTTTATACTGCAAAGCCCAGGAGTATTTTGGATAGTACAGATGTTCAGTCAAAAAATGCACACATGGGCTTTGAGCAGGCATGCAGCTGGCCAAATGTTTGCTCATATAAGTCAAAGAGAAACTGCCCTCAGCAACATCACTGCAGCCCATCTACCCACCTGCAGAAATGGAGCCTATTTCAGCTGTTTAAAGCTGGGAACACAATACAACTTTATGTCAGCTGTGTCTTCTTTTCTCTTACCTAAAAACTATTAGGTTAACTGAGAAGGAAGGTTAGTGGAGCAGAAGGCAAGTGGCCATACCCCTGAATTATTATCTGCAAGGCAGACATGGTGGGGGCTGTAGGAGTGTGGCAAGCCCCGCCCCCTCCAAAAAGAAACAACAGCGTAAGTCTTTATCAAAGGTTTACCACATGCTTTCATATAACCACAGGGGCTAAGCTGAGACCATCAAGACTTTTCATATGCCACCAGGCCTAAATTACGGCCAAGCAGACTTCTGAATTCTCTGCCCAGATCTCGTCAGGATGCTACTTGTGGCTTGCTACTCATAAAGATTCTCAGCACAACTCTCCATTAGGTATTCAACCAAATGGCTACAGGAACAGAATGGTTACATTTGTGAGTGAACTGTATCTGACTTTCATAAACTCTCTATTCTGGTCTGCAAAGGCTCTGAATCATCATGGGAGCTGAGAACATAAAACCTCAGAACACTTATTATCAGGTCCCCAGCCCCTAAACCTAGTGGCGTCTCTGAGAGCCAAGTGCTGATATCTGATCCTGGAAACAAAATTACCACAGCAATAAGAACTTCCATTATTCTATCAAAACAGGACTAACCATATCCCCTCCCTCCACCACCATCCTGTCCGCATCCCATCAGACTCTGCCACTCTGCATGGGGTGGGACTAGATGACCCTAATGGTCCCTTCCAACTCTACAATTCTGTTATTCTCATGGGGATTAGAGAAGATATGCAATTGTTTTTGTAGCATTTACTCTCTGGATATAAATGGCTTTCCTCCAGAAAAGTTACCACTTTAGGACTGCTTCAGATGTTCCCCCCCACACACACACACATAAAGTGCTACTGAGAATGAAAATGTATGAAAGCTGCAGGTGGATTGCACCTTTTTCTCTCGCTCACCACACCTACCTTTTTATCTGAACATATACACTGCCAGGAAACCGTAGCCAGCTTTTAAATGCAGTGTGCAGCCATCTGACAAGAGATCATCACTATACGGCTTTCATGGACTTTCTTACTCTATGTGCTTTCTGTGTAGGAAAAGCACATGTCTAAGCAGATCTCATCACTCACTGGATTCTGACTTACAGCTATTAAACTACAACTTACAGTACCAGTGCTCAAAGGCTAAATGTATCTGTCCCTCTTTCTCTTCTCAGAAAAAAAATATCTAGACTAAAGACGTATTGATTTAGGATGCATTTGTTTTCCTTGGAACCATAGTTCATCTCTAACACCTACAGTTCAACTGTGATAGCACTGGCACAAATCTTTATAATGCAGGCCAGGGATGGAAACTTGTGGCCCTCCAAATGTTGGAATACAACTTCCATCATTCCTGACAATTGGCCATGCTGGGCAGAGTTTATAGGAGTTGGGAGTCCAAAAGATTGTAATCTCTGACCTCCCTTCTTCCTCTACTCAGTTTTCTACTTCTCTCCCCCTCCCCCACAAAAAAGGTTCCATTTTTCACTGTGGTCCCACTTGTGTGACCCATCTTAGCTCAAGGCCACAACAACCCAAACATCAATCCCTACTTTGTATAATTAAAGACCAGTGACTAAGAAGTAAAAGCAGTTGTCTGTTCTTAGAACAGCAGCCAAGAGACAAAACGTATTATGTTCAAGAGAGCCAGGACAAGGCAGCACAGCTGGTAAGAATTCAAGGTGGCAATTCTACGGATTGCTGCAGTATAAACAAAGATCAGTGATTGGAAGATTCTTTACAAAATCCTGAACTCTGCCAATTATTTAAACAATCAGACACAACAAAACTAATCAGAGATGCCTTGGAGCACAACGTGTCATTCAAATCGCTTATTTGGCGCATACAACTTGGTGCAGGTCTAATACTCCTATTATATACAAAATGTTCCCTGGTGCATTTTGTACACGTTGCTGTTACGATTATTGCATTATAACACAGCAGGCGCTTTCCAACGACACCAGAAAAGGGTTTTATTTCCCCCTCTCCCCTTCATTATAACAGCTCAGAATCCTATGATAGGTGGAAGGAACATTTAGCAATATCCATTCTAAAATTATACAATGCATGCGTCATTCATGCAGCGGGGGAGGGAAGTCTGCTTCTGAAATCACTGAACTGTGGGGCTCAAAGAAAGAGATGGATCATCTCCTATTTCAAGATATGCATCAAAAGCGCAGCAAGCTGGGGGAGGGGGCAAATGGTCATTACCCAGCTTAATATATGCAAAGTTCAACCCTGAAACAACCCTAGGAGCATGAAAGCAAAAGTTGCCTGTCAAGTGTTTCCAAGGGAAAGCAAGGGTGCTGCTGCCCCTCCACCTGATCGCTCATCCTCATCGATGATCAGCCTGATACTTCAAACAAAGACTGATGGTTGCAATACATAACATTTATTTATTGAGCCGCTGTGGGTTAAACCACAGAGCCTAGGGCTTGCCGATCAGAAGGTCGGTGGTTCGAATCCCTACGACAGGGTGAGCTCCCGTTGCTAGGTCCCAGCTCCTGCCAACCTAGCAGTTCGAAACCACATCAAAGTGCAAGTAGATAAATACCATGTTTCTCCAAAAAAAAGACACCGTCTTATATTTATTTTTCCTCAAAAAAACAACAACACCATGGCTTATTTTCAGGGGATGTCTTATTTTCCCTCCTCCTCCTCCTCCGCCTCCTGCCACCGCCGGCATTGCTGCTGCGCCTATCACTATGTCTTATTTTTGGGGTATGGCTTATATTCTTTGAATGTTTAAAAATTCTGCTATGGCTTATTTTATAACTACGTCTTAAAATAGGGAAAACAGGGTAGGTACCACTACAGCAGGAAGGCAAACAGCGTTTCCGTGTGCTGCTCTGGTTCGCCAGAAGCGGCTTTGTCATGCTGGCCACATGGCCTGGAAGCTGTACGCCGGCTCCCTCAGCCAATAACGCGAGATGAGCGCCGCAACCCCAGAGTCGGTCACGACTGGACCTAACGGTCAGGGGTCCCTTTACCTTTACCTTAGTCAATTGAAAGCAGCTTTCCTCAATCTGGTGCCCCCCCCCAGAAGTTTCAGACTACAACTCCCACCCCACCTAGCATGGCCAATGGGGGTTGCAGCCCAAACTATCTGGAGCGCACTCTGCCCTAGGGCACTCCATGCCTCATGGCTTTTAGCTACATTTGAGGGGAATATTCTATCAGTGAAATGTTGCCTGGGGTTCCTTCTCTATATGCAGCAGAAAAAGAAGGGGGGGAGCTGCACAGCTGGCAAGTGAGCTGCCTGTCAGGCCAGCTGCAGGCACCCTGTCTCACCATTTAAATCAGTCAGCAATGTAAATATTTGGAATGGTTCTGAGGCCCAAAGACTCCCTTATTGTCTTTAAATGCACAGCATGCTCCCATCAGGGTTTGGTGGCCTCCTGTTCCTCTTATTTACACTGGTTATTCCCTCCCAATGGAGAAAATGTAAGCAGCCCATTTTCAAGGGGAAAATAGCAAGCCTTGCTAGAAAGGGAGGAGTGACCCCTGAAACTTCCCTTCCTTTAAAAAACCGCTGCAGTTTTGCTTCTGTTTTCTATGGCCTCAAGCAGGTTCTCCCTCAGAATGCCAACCAAAAGGAGTCAATTTGTTCTCTGGCCTGCAGGAATTTCCTGCCCAGTTGGATACCAGGGAAGCGACAGAATGGAGGGAAATCCAGGCTTCTTGAGGTCTCTCACTCCCGCAGCTATGTGGGATATGGCATCCACAGCTACATCCTGTAGCACAGGGGGAGCCAATGTGGTTGTTCTCCGGGTGCCATTGGACTCTTGTTCCCACCAATCTCAGCGAACACGGCCAGTCATCAGGGATAATGGGTAGTGCATTCTGACAAATCTCTGAACGGCACGCTGGTTACTCTTGCTACAGTACATTCTACCCACTGAGCCAATATGGGGACTATAAACGTGAGAAGAAGACAGAGCTAGGAAACCCAGGTTCATAATCAAGTAGCACATAAGGTGGTGGACCAGGAAATAACATATCTCTAGCCAAACCTTGTACTCTTGTTCTTGTACTCAGGTCCTGCCAGTGAGCTTTCCAGAGGTATCTGGTTAGCCACTGTGAGAACAGGATGCTGGACAAATTGGGTCTTGGACCTTTCTTATGGTCTTCGCATCTGCTGTACTGGCTAGATTCAAACTTCTATTTCAATCAAGAAGTTATTGTGTGATTCTTGTGTTAGCACTTAGCTCACTGGGGTGTTGAGAGCATACAAATGGGAAGGGGAGGACTTTGGAAGAAGCGTGGCATAAAAAATATAACCAATAAAATAGAATTGTTGTGGTTGTCATGTTAAAAACGTATGACTCAGATTCCTAACAACTGGTGCCTGCTACCAATTCTTTGGGTTCAGGTACATGTGAAATGTGAATGATTTAGGATCTCAAAAATGTGCTGGGAAATTAAAAACATTCAGGCCTTTACCTTATGTCAGTATAGAAGACTTGTAAGTGATAGAGCAGTTTCCCTACCTTTTGTGATGTCACAGCAGCCTAGATTTGTTCCAAGTGGAAAATGCAAGCATTTTGACTACCATCCTCATACAAGGCTCAATGAAACCTTGCAACAACCAGTGAGGGCAAACTGTGACCCTTCAGCATGGAGGGCTTCTGATATTTGGCTGCTACCTTCACTGCCCCTCCCAATTTTTATGCCAACTACACATTACTTATGTTCAAAGTATGTGCCAGTTGTCACGGGGAGGGGGGGGGGCACTCCCAATTCCTTAACAGCCAAGATGTCCCTTAACTGAAGGCGGTTACAGAAGTGCTTTTAGTTTTCTCCTTCTCTTGCTTTTTCTCTTTATCTGCCCAGCAATCTATCACATTGCCTCACCTCCCTCCTTCCTGCTGAGGCTTTACTGGCCAAAAATATCCAGTGGAACCCTGCAGGGCTTGTGATTATTATAAGCTGCCTGTATCAACCCATCTGCTGAGAAGATTTGGGGAGGCAAAGATCGACAGCTTGCTGATGCAAACATCTGCTTGCTTGCATTTCTGCCAAAAAAAGCATGTAATTATAACAGACAAAAAGCAAATTACAATTTAAGAGTCAAAATTCAAAATGGGAGGCTTTCCTAAGCACTGGCCACTCTTCAACCCTTCAGTGGCCAGGTGAATAGGTTAGAAGATATGGCTTTTCTGCAGTGGCCAAGAGAGAGTGAGCTGTTATGTTCCTGCTTCAAACCTCATCATGGTCATGAACACAATCATATTGTAAAGGGCTTTGAATGCTCAAAACATACTAAGTATTATTATCTGTTATGAAAATGCCTCAGGGAAGGGACCTATCTAATTGGTAGAGCATCTGCTTCACATGAGGAAGGTCCCAGATTTGACCCCTGGAAGCTCCAGGTAGGTCTGGGATGGGCCCCTGTCTGAAATCCTGTAGAGCCACTGTCAGTCAGAGCAGGCAGTACAGTGGTACCTCGGGTTAAGAACTTAATTCGTTCTGGAGGTCCGTTCTTAACCTGAAACTGTTCTTAACCTGAGGTACCACTTTAGCTAATGGGGCCTCCCACTGCTGCCTCGCCACCGCCGCACCATTTCTGTTCTCATCCTGAAGCAAAGTTCTTAACCGGAGGTACTATTTCTAGGTTAGTGGAGCCTGTAACCTGAAGCGTCTGTGACCTGAAGCGTCTGTGACCCGAGCTACCACTGTACTGAACTATGGTAAATAGACCATCAGTCTGACTTGGTTAAAGACCAAGCTCCCTATGTTCCTTGGCTCTTCTGTGCAAGAGGCCTTCTTGCTGATCTGGACAATCTCAATATTCAATGTTCCTGATGGAAGTACTTTGCCTTGCTGAGAGCAGTGCTGATTTAAACAGAGCAATGCCTCTGTGCAAGAGGCCTTCTTGCTGATCTGGACAGTCTCAACAGTCGAAGTTCTTGATGAAAGTACTTTGCTTTGCTGAGAGCAATGCTGATTAAAAAACAACAAAACAAAAACAAAAACACTACATTTACAACTTTCTGTGTTCAACAGTTGAAAAAACGCAAAAATTGAATCATTTAACAAGGTGATGCCATCCAATCAACTCAAAGGACAGGGGCTCAAGATTTTCTACAGCTTTCAAGTCACTGCATTCCAAATGCTGCTTCTGACCCTCAGACACCTCTCAGGGAAAGTGTGGGCTGCAATAGGGAGCTCAAGCATGAAACTGTGAATGGGGTTCAAGTAGAGCAGTGGTGGCCAAACTTGGCCCTCCAGCTATTTTGGGACTACAACTCCAATCATCTCTAGCTAACAGGACCAGTGGTCAGGGATGATGGGAATTGTAGTCCCAAAACAGCTGGAGGGCCAAGTTTGGCCATCACTGAAGTAGAGGATCAACTTTCTTCCAACCACAGTTCAATGTGTAACTAATCAACACCCCTTTAATTTTTTTAAAAAAAGTAAAGCCTATGCCAGTTTTAAGCGCTTAACAAATAAATTCAAAAGCAAACAAACCACCAAACTAACTGCCCTGGCCATGGGTCCAGGAAACTGAAGCCAGAACACTTCTTCACTGCAACCAACTTAAAAATCTGGGCTGAGTGAGGGGGAACTCAACACCCCATTGGTGACACTTCAGATGGGTGGAAACATCTGTTATCTATGTGGAAGTGTTGACATGGGTTTATTAGGGCTGCCCACAGCATCCCCAGCCAGCAGAGCAAAAGTCGTGGATTCAACTTGCTATATGTGAATGTACAAAGCACTTTGGGAGAATGGGGTCAGAGGAAAGGAGAAAACATCCACCCAGCACCATAGCTTTGCAGTATGTTGTATGGGCCCAAGGTACAGAAGGTCACAAGTTCAATCCTCCCACTTCCTTTCTTCTTTCCGTAGCACAGTCGTTTTTCCCCACCCCACAAGCAAGGATGTGTAGTCACTTCCTCAGACTAATAAAGCCAACAGCAAATACAAGGAATACTATAGCGGGAGCTAGAACTCACCCAATATGAGACAGGCACACAACTGGTGGCTGGCATAAATGGCTTGAGAACATGGGCGGCTTCCAAACTACATTTTTAAGGTGAATGCATGAGCTGCTTGCAAACACGTCATTTGTGTAGGAGGAACCAGGGCAGGCCCCACCATGCTTCAAGTGTCACCATGAGGGAAAATGAAGGAAGGCAAGAATTGGGGTTTGAGTGATAGAGTAAGACTTCTATTTCTCTCTCTTTTTTACATGGTGGGCCTAGCTGGGGAGGCAGAACCATTTAATGTTCACTTTAGGCAGAAAAAATGCCTTGAGACAGATTTGTGAGTTTTCTGGAGCAGCAGGGTAGCTAGTACATAAAATACAAACAAACTTTATTTCTGTGTGAGGGAACTCAAGTGACTGCTATTGCCTTGAGAGTCTGTGAAGGGTCTGGGCTCTAAACTTACTTGGGCTGCATACACACTACAGTGGAACCTCGGTTTATGAACACCTCGGTTTACGAATTTTCGGTTTACAAACACCGCAGACCCATCTGGAACGGATTAATTCACTTTCCATTACTTTCAGTGGGAAAGTTCACTTCAGTTTATGAACGCTTCAGTTTATGAACAGACTTCCGGAACCAATTACACCCATGCTTCGGGTTAAGTACGCTTCAGGTTGAGTACTCCGCGGACCTGTCTGGAATGGATTAATCCACTTTCCATTACTGTCAATGGGAAAGTTCGCTTCAGTTTATGAACGCTTCAGTTTAAGTACTCCGCGGACCGCCTGGAACAGATTAATCCACTTGCCATTACTTTCAACGGGAAAGTTCGCTTCAGTTTATGAACACTTCAGTTTATGAACAGACTTCCAGAACCAATTGCGTACATAAACCGAGGTACCACTGTATACTCTTAAAGCACATCAGAAGCACATCCCCCCCCCCCAGATTTCTGGGCACTGTCGTTTACCCTTCACAGAGTTACAACTTCAAGCAACCATTAACAAACTTCAGTGCCCAGAATTCTTTGAGGGGGGGGATGTGCTTTAAATACATAGTGGCATAAGCAGCAGTCCTGGACAAACTAAGGAATGCACATACCTTCCTTCTCATGTCCCCATTCTCACCCAATTTGTGCCTCACACGTATTAGAAATAAGAACCAAGAAGCTGAATTTTCCTTCAGCCCCTTCCCATCCTATTCCCTTCTTTCACATCCACTCTGTTTGACCCTCTTAGATAAATGCCTATGGGGGAAAAATGAGGGAAGGGAAGGGTGTAAAAAACACTTTTGCTATTCCTACCCCCCCCCCCCAAATCCTGCCCTGCCAAACACACACACACACAAATTAACATTGGCCATGGAAACCCAGATCTGCCAAGCAGTTATCACCAATTTTCCAGGCCAGTTCCCTTCCCCTTCCTTTGGTATGCCTCTCCAGTGGTTTCATCTTACAAGAGGTTTATTGGCTTGGGGGGTGGGGGGGAGGGATGGCTTTCATTTTAAATCATCCCTTCTGTTGCAAATGCAAGAAAATGGCTCAGAATGGTCTGTAAGGAAGTGTTTTTTAAAAGCCAAACAAGTAAACTATACAGGTCTATTTGTCCTTCTGAGGGTAAATTAAAATGCTGACAGTGAAAGCATTTTCACTGTCATAACCACGCATGGTGAAAAGGACTGGTATGGCGGCTTTTTGATGTGTGAGAGATTCTAGACTATCTCTCTCCACCACCACCCTGCCCACCTACTCACGCAATGTAGGTGGGGGAAGTCCTTTAGGCCACAGATACAGCCTAGGGTGGCAGAGTTCAGGAGACGTGTGAGTAAAGACTCCCTCAGTCTGAGAGCTTCTTCTTGGTTGGGTTGATGGGTTTGTTTTAGCTTCCGATTTTTGAACAAGCGAGCACCAGGCTGCACCAAGACTTCAATGCGTTCAGTTTCTACTGTGCACATTTATCATGAACAGCTGCTCATACCAGACCAAATTTAGTGCACTAGAGAAACAGTTTTGTCATAGATGGTTTGTGTGACCAAGGGCAACTTCATATACAATAATATTGCTATAGGACATGTGCATGTGGTCATTTTGAGTTTGGGAACCTTAGCCAACTGCAGCTCCTCACTTCAACTGTATGACAACAGACGTGTGTGTGTGTGTGTGTGTGTGTGTTAATCACATGCAGCAGCTATATATGTTTGCCTTCAGATTCCTAATGAAAAAATGATGCCCACAATTCACTGTGTGAAGCAACCCTGAGTAACCCTATTTACACAATCCAGTTCCTGTGTCATGCAGAATGATTTGTGTTTATCAGTACTGATCTTCTAGCCCCCAAGAAAATCACGTAAGCAGCATTGGGAATAAAAATTATCAAAGTACACTTTCTAACCCAAGGTGGGGCCAGGCCCTTAGACATCAATTCTCATCTTCTAGATCACGGGTAAACAGAAGGTAGATTGGGCTCTACCAGTAGGCCTTTGGGTGATTGGCAGTAGAGTGGCAAGGATTTCTGACTCCCAACTGTTCAACAACTAAATTACTCTTTCCCCCTCTCCTGAGTTAAGGCTGCTGAAATCCTGGGATAACAAGGAAAAGGTCTGTATGTGGTAGGACTGTGAGCTCAGCTCAGTTCTTGGGCTTCAAAACAAATTCCAGGGCTCAGCAGGTGCTCAGAGGTACCATCCATGATCTAAGTGCACATCTTCTACATTTGACTCCAGTTGATAGATCTCTTGATCACAACATGCCACAAGCAGAGAGCAAGAGTAAAGGATTGCCCCTGGTAACTATGCCTGGCACGAGTCCAACAATTCTGCAATAATAGTGCTGGAACTATATATTATGCTATCATTCCCCCTGCTTCAGCCAGGTGTGTGACAGTGCAGGCATTGCCTGAAAATGGAGAGCAAAACTGGTATTTACTGGAATGCCGCAAGTGCAGCTGAACAATAAGGAGATGGATATTTTACCTAGTACATGAGGTGGGGGTGGCGGAAGATGGTACTTAATTGGAAGAGAACTGCAGGCATGTTGGTATGATGAAAGCTGAAGTGCATCAGTCAAGATGGCCACACACTCATACTAAGATGCCATTAATGTGTCACTTTCAGTCACTAACATAAACTTTTTAACTCAATCAGCAAGGAAGGGAACACACACAATACCATGACGACTCATCCCTACTGGTGGCCAAAGAGCAAGGAGTAAGGAAAATTAAGCAAGGTGGAATCAACAGTGCTTTCTCATAAAGCCTTATGACAATGACAGACTGCAACCAATAGGATACAAGAGAATTTTGTTCAATAACTAAGAACAAACTAAGCTTAACACACAGGCATGCTGCTGACAATGGGCCAACCTGCACAGGTCTTGGTTAAACTATGCATTCACTCAGTGCTTGCAAGGTATATTGTGTCCCATGCTAAGCCAACAATGGTTCATCTTCCTGCATGGCAAATGAAAATGGAATGGTGCCAGTGAGGGCCAGAATATCCAAACAATCCACAGTGCCATGTTGTCATAGGGTTTCCCCATGCCATGTTGCATCTTATTTTTAGGGCCTGGTTGTCTCCTATGCTTCCTGTTTGGTACTTAAAATGGAAACAGAAGGGCAAAGCATTCCCACAGAGAGCACAACCCTTGCAGCTATGCATGATACTGTATCTTGGATAGCCAAGGAGCCAGCAAGGAAATCACCACCTGACAACCTAATGTGAAAGGAAAAAGCCAACCTTAAAACACAAACGCAAGACAAAAATATTACCATGCCCATTTCTAAACATATCCATGCATACCAGCAGATTGTTTCCCAGGGTGTACTCAAGGGTGCGCAGTACCGGCACCTCTTTTTTGTTGTTAAAAAGTGTGGCATAACTGAATACTTGCAACACGCAGCAAGTATTGTTCATATCATTAATGTACCTAAATTACATTTATCAACAATGTAATATAAATGCTTATATATAACATTATATAACAAAGTATATAAATGCTTAAAATAAATTCCATTTCACCCAAGTGAGTGTATCGCTTGCAGTCCTCCAGTTCACAGTACTGTCCAGCTGTGACTCTGAAGTTTGAAATATTCTTGGCTCCCGCATTTTGGAGGCTTAGTTTGGCAAGCCTACCAGGGGAATATACTGCTTTATAAATACCGGTGAATATTAATGCTATGCCACATCAAATATCTAAAAATAATGATAACAGCAGTTTAGTTTGATGCCCTCAGCTATCAGCAGCAGCAAAGAATAAATCCCAAACATGTTGACTAAAGGATGAGCCTCTGAATGAGTTAAATCGCCAGTGCCTGGGAACCCTGAAAGCAGCAATGAAAATGACTGGGTGCACCATGAACAGTGCTAGCATCATTCTGGGAACAATGGTTGGGTATTTTGATGGGGAAAGAGGATCAGTGCACAAATAACCCAGGGGCTGAAATAAACAGTCTATTATAGTAATTGGGGGAAATGCTGAGCAACTCACCTCTATAGTATTTGTATACCACCACCACTACCCCTGGCACTTGGGGCTTATTCATACAACAATTGCATCATGAGCAAGGGCTGGCTTGCTTCACGTGTAGTAAATGATTGACAATGGTTTATCATGAATGACCTGTGTGCTGGTGCACAGTGCTCAAAATTCCCTGCTTCCCTCCTGCTCTTGGCCATGATGACGGGAGGAACAAGTCCAAGCAATGGCTTGTCATGTCATCTGAACCAATAGCCTAGGTTTGGATTGCACGGCAAGTCAGACCTGTGGTTTTCTACAGGCAGAATTCCTCCATGGGCAACCATTCAGAGGCCACATGTCAAAGATGGGCAGAGCAGAGGTTAAAGTGAGAGGTACAACAGGTATCAATCTTTGCTGTTACAGTAGAAACTCAGAGGTTTCTGCATATACCAGCCCACTACACCTCTCCATTCTGGCAAGCAAGAGGCATTATCACAGTGCAGGGACACATTCCAGCCAGGCAAAATCAATTGATTGGGATAGATATTGCTTTTAGGCCCAGAAAAATCAAGAGAGCTGCCCCAGCGATGTTACATAGCAAGGCTGTTGTCAAGTCTTTACTAAAATTGACACTCCAGAGCTGGCGTACCTGAAACAAGGAGCATCTGTTATTTTCTGTTGGGCAACAATGTTCTTCTAACTCTAAGACGATCTTTAGCTAAAGAATATCCTGGCGCATTCTGTGGTCGCTGGTGTCTCTGCATAACAGTGCGCAAGGCCTCTGTTATATGCCACCTACAGGAATCGAATTCCACATTCCCCCAATGCACAACCAAGCTGCAGAACAGGAGCCTGGAGGGAGGGGGTGTTGGACTTGCAATTAGGAGCTATGCTTTATTCTTTGATGCTACTCCCAGGCAAGATCCTCCTGGCAAGGTGAGGCCTGGGGAACACTGACAAGGCAGGCATTGAGCTAATGAGGAGAGGAACTCCTCAGAAGGCCTGCCGAAACCCCTCAACTTGGGCAGGGGGAGCAATTCTTGAACAAGTGTTGGCAAAATAGAGCAGGGTTACCCAAACTAAGGCCCGAGGGCCGGATGCGGCCCAAGAGACTCATTTATGCGGCCCCTGGCAACCCCCGCTGCCGCTACCCGCTCTTATCGGCGTGGCGCAGCTGCCCACTTCCAGGTCGCTGGGAGCGTCGGAAATAGCTTGTGCGTCATTTCCGGCACACTTCCGGGCCAGAGGATGCCCATGCGCATAAGCTATTTCCAGTGTTCCAGCAACCCGGAAATGCACCGTAAATTGCGTGTGCGCACGTGTATGGGCACTCCTGCTGCGCGCTCCGGCCCACAGTGTGATCGGCGCTGGTGGCACTGGCCCTCGGCGAAGTAAGTTTGGGGATCCCTGAAATAGAGTTTAAAGAACTTAAGAGGTGGAGGAGCGCTGTGGTATCATGCTATGCTTATTCAAGGCAGTGGAACTTTTGCCAATGGCAACTCAGGATATATAAAGCCTGTCTCCCCTGCCCCAACCACACCATATGTAAAATTATGGGTTTTATCCAACTAAACAGTCAAATTAACGGATTTTAGTTGTGCCCATTATTTTCAAAGGGTCTACTGTGAGTTCAGCTACCATCAGCTATAATCCTATGTTATCAGCAAAATCACACTTCTCCATGCAAAGTAACAGGAACAAAACAGTTCAATTCAGGGAATATCTTCCATTAGATATTAATAGTTGCTGGTTGCTATAAAAGAACACAAGCAACTTGACAGCTAAAGCAAAACCTGGCATGTGGGTGGAAAGTATTTTTGCTTCCATGTGAAAGGCAAAAGCCATCCACTAAACAGGGTAAGAGAAAATTCTGTGTGCTGATCATGTAGGTGATCATTACCACCCAGGAAGCAATTAGATCACAAAGTGCCCCCCCACTTGCACTGCCAAAATGCCTCCCCTGCCTCAATGGAGGTACCAAACTGCAATGCAGGAATGGGGACTACTCGTAACAGTCACAGGAAAACGTCTCTACACAGACGAATTGCTCTCCCCTTGGTGAAGAGGTATCTTACCCAGAGGAAAATGCAGCATATCCTAACCCCTCCCCCAGGGGTTCAAAGTTTTTGAAGTGATTGTGTTTGAATGGGGAATTATTAAACATAGAATTATTTCAGAACCTAAATGCAGTTCAATACAGTATCATGCCACCAGAATTATCTGAGTGTATTCCTTTGGGGTTCTGAGCATCAGTCTCTGAAAGCCAGTCATACACCCAATAGACATGTAAAACAGAAAGAGCAGTGGAATAGCTCGATTTGGTTGCATTTATGAGTTTAATTTATGCAACATGCGCACTTCAAACAGGAAACAAAATGCATGCAAGAGACACAGAAGGTTTTAGATTTCTGTTCAATTCCAGGCATTGGTTTGTAAAACAAGGATAGGGATATATATTTGGTTTGACAAAAGGTTGCTTACAAAAAAAACACTGAAATACAAATTACATATAGTAGCCTACAGGCACTACTGTATATAGGATGATGCAGAAACAAGTGTCAAAACAAGGCCACCCAGTCACCTTCTGTGTATGGAATGGGAGGCCTCTTATCTGCCTCAGGCAACAAAATCTCTTGAGGCAGTCTTGTTGGCAGCTAGCCCATACTGTGTCATGCTCTAGTCATATTGCAAATGGAAAGGAGTCAATTTATATGTTTATGCCATGGGTGGGTCGGGGGCATCCAATTTGTGAGTGATTCTGCTTGTGAGTAGCATCACTTGGGATGAGAGCCCTCATGGAAGAGTTTGCAAAAAGTCACTGGAAGCATGGTGCCCTGGTAATAAAGAAACCCCTGCCCTTAAAATGTTCCCTCTTCTGCCCTTTACAATGTAGTGCTCACATGAGCTATTCTTAGGCCAATTCACCCATTATCAATCAGCTCATGCTCTAGATTTTAATATTTTAAAACAGATGACTCACAATGTCTCTTTAAAAAGCCCCAACCTGAATAACAACACCTGCAAAGCATCCACTGACTGCAGTGCAGCATTCACACAAATTAGGGCAGTAGTTGTGCATGTGTGGTATGCAAGTGGATACAGAACTCTAACTCAGAATCTGTTTCAAATAGATCCTCTGTGTTCTCTGATTCAAGAAAACAACAACAGAATCAGAGTTCTGATTTTATCTCCGGAGGACTCCCCTCATGGAAAACAATACACTCTGGAACTCTCTCTGAGCTGCCAAGGGGAAGTGAGGTGGCAGGCAGCCACATCCAGACACCTGCTTTCCCCCTTGATTCCCACCCCCCTCAATCCACCACCACCACCACAACTGTGCCATTTCAGCAAAATAATCTGGGGGTCTCCTGGGCTCCCCAAACAAAGGTCAAATCCTACTCACATCTGCCCTCTGAACTTCAGTAAGAGAGCTACCACTTCTGGCCAATAGTCATGACTCAATGGAGAAGCAGATGTTTCCATGCTGCAATCACCTCCCCATTGTTCTTTGTACAAATGAAATAAAGGGGCTTCTCCATCCCCTTTTGAGAGCAGAGCACGCACACACAGACACAGACACAGACACAGACACACACCAACCACTTCCCAACACAAACGGTAACTGGGTTTTGTATCTGTCACTCAATACGCCTTTGGCTTTGCTTTCACTGCAAGAGCAAGATTGTGGGGGGGGGGGACTAGCTTACCTTTTTGGAAGGAGTAGATGAGCACATACTGTTCATCCCCTTGCCACAGCTCTCTTCTGAAGAGATCCTACTTTGTAGCAGGGCCTAAGCACTGCCAGTTCAGAAAACAAGGAACATGATGGGTCTCCCTATAGGCTCCTTCTAGCCAGAGCATTGGGAACACTGTGCCAAAACAAAACCCAACCATTTCTATGCAAAAGAGAGAGAGAGAAAAGGGGGGGGGGAGCACCAAGGTTTGCAAGATTGAACACAATGGTACTAGGGGAAAGCTAGGGTCCTGGGGAACCTAAACTTCCTCTGGACCTCTTTGTCAGGGCAGACTACTTTGTATAATAATAAATAAATAAATAAATAAATAAATAAATAAATAAATAAATAAATAAATAAATAATTTATACCCTACCTATCTGGCTGGGTTTCCCCAGCTACTCTGGGCAGCTCCCAATCGAATATTAAAAACACAATACAGCATTAAACATTTAAAACTTCCCTGAACTGGGTTGCCTTCAGATATCTTTTCCTTGACATCTAGGACCTGGGAGAGCAGGGTTCAAATCCCCACTCAGCCGTGAAGCTCACTGGGTGACCTTGGGCCAGTCACCCTCTCTCTTAGCCTGACCTACCTCACAGGGTTGTTGTGAGGATGAAATGGGGAGGAGGAGAGCCATGCACACCACCTTGAGATCCTTGGAAGATACAGGTGGTATATAAATGTAATAAATAAATAAAATCTCTGGGAGTTGTCACAACATATAGTCTCATCCACGCCATACATTTAAAACACATGGCTTCCCCCTCAGAACCCTGGGATCTGTGCTCTGTTAAGGGTGCTGAGAACCACAGCTCTATGAAGCTACTGTTCCCAGAGTTCTTTGAGGGGAGCCATGTGCTTTAAGCATACAGCAGTGGTGTGCAAACTTTTTTCAAAGAGGGCCAGATTTGATGAAGGGCCGTGGGGGCTGACCAAAGGGCCAAGGGCCAACCAAAGTTGTTGAGCTTTTTCTAGGACTGAAGTTGTATAGGTTTTTTTGAATTTAAACTGCCCCAGGGGCCAGATTAAACCGACCAGCAGGCCGGATTACGCCCCCAAAACAGACTTTGGACATGCCTGGCATACAGTATGGGTGTGACATCTCTCTTAGCCTTTACTGAGCATGAGGAACACAGGATGCTGTCTCGTACTGAGTCACAGCACTGATCCATCTAGTTCAGTATTGCAGACACTGCTGGTCTTCAATGGGTGGGTTGTGGGTTGCAGACTGATCCAAGGTGGGTCACAACAAGAGCACTACCACCATGCAGTTATATAGTGTAAGATTAAGAAATTGGTCCCCAAATGCATGCTTGGGTTAATGCGGATCCTAGGTCTGAAAAGGCTGAAGATACCTGACCTACACTGAATAGCAGCAGCTCTCCAGTCGGACAGAGGTCTCTTCTTGAGATGCCAGGGATTGAACCTGGGACCTACTGCACACAAAGCACGTTCCTCTACCACTAAGCTACAGCCCACCAGGAATCCCCACATGCTTCTGCTGGTTATAGAAAACTGCCTTATACCAGATTAGGCTATTTGTCCAACTAGCTCAGTATTCTCTGCTTTGATTTACCATCACATGCCTTTAGCTGGAGTTGCCAAGGACTAAACTCAGGTCATTCAGCCTGCAATGCATTTGTGCTTTGATGCCACTGAAGGTTGCGGGTTCGATCCCCACATGCGACAGCTGCATAGGTTGGCAGGAGCTGGGACCGAGCCACGGGAGCTCACCCCGTCGCAGGGATTAGAACCGCTGACCTTCTGATGGGCAAGCCCTAGGCTCTGTGGTTTAACCCACAGCGCCACCTGCGTCCTAGGAACCTGCCTTTAAAAGCTGAATTTTTCAGGATGCTAAGTTCTGCAATGTATACAGTCAGAATTGTGGAATATACATGCTGCTCCTTCTTCGGGTAGGTGTAATTGCAGTTTTAAAGTGATCTTTTAAAAAAAGTTCAAAACACACACTAAAACAGGCATCCCCAAACTACTGCCCTCCAGATGTTTTCGCCTACAACTCCCATGATCCCTAGCTAACAGGACCAGTGGTCGGGGAAGATGGGTATTGTAGTCCAAAACATCTGGAGGGCCAAAGTTTGGGGATGCCTGCACTAAAAGTTCAGAACTGATTTGATCTCATCTATCATTCTTTGCCACTTTATTCCACAGAATTGGCCCAGGGGATCAGCCAAAGAGGCAAACACATACAATTTAGACGACCAACTTTCCGCCATCAGAATGGAAAGAAGCGATTCCTCCAGAACTACAGTAATCTATTTCCAGGTTTGCACTAACAGCACAGAAAGCTGCCATGCAGACATGCCATAGCAGCTAGCTCCCTGTGGGCTGTAGACAAAACAGGCCATTTGGAGGAATACCAACATGGCTGAAGTTAAAGGCAGCAGTTCTCCTGTAGTGAGAAAAGAATCTGCAGCACCTTCATATCCAATTATACCTACGCAGATCACAATCCCAATATCATTGGGGGGGGGCATGTAGCTGGGGAGAAAACTGAACGTAAATTTCAATTTAACCACATTTGAGGTCCAGCTCCAACCACTGCTACATACTTGCAAAAAAATTCTCACACCCCCGACCCCCCCCCATTAAAGATCTTGCAAACTTGTGGCCTTGTTGATCCTTCCCATCTTGAGAGATCAAAACGAGATGGCAATGAAGAGCTACAGAAAAGAAGCACACCCTGAGCCATTTTCTGCTGACTTGCCTGTCAGTTTTTGGAATGGGTGGGCATCAAAACATTGTCAAGCAAAACAAAAGGGAAGGGAGAGGGGAGGAGACCAGCCACAACCTCATACTTGTCTGGGCTACAAACAAACTCTGCAAGCTTGTGGCAACTTCTGCTTCGCCCCTCTCTCAAGGGGGAGGTGGAGAGGCAGAGTCTGCCTGCCTGCCTGCCTGTCACAGGGACAATCAAAACAGTAGTAGTACCCGAAGACCACACACCTAAAACATCACACACAGAGATAAGTGTGTGCAGGCATACATGGAAACGTGACATGCTCTTCCGAAAAGACACACACTCATTTTCCTACCTGACCATTAATCAGCACAAAGGTGAACAGTTTTTATTAGCAGATGCCAGTCACACTAGACGCCGCATTCAACTCTGCCTCAGTTTACCGCCTGTTAAATAGCACTAGCAGCCAGCGACTGCACAAGGATGCGAGATGAATGTGTTAAAGGGGCCTTCGTGCTTAATAACACGCCGTTTGCTCAAACTCACAGGCTTTCTTTTCAGAGAAGAATAAGCGCCCCAGACAGACCCCCGCGAACTGTACCCTCGTTTTCTCTCAAATCTTCTGCGGAGTGGGGAAGAGGTAGCTCATCTCAGAGGCCTCTAGCCTCCTCCATTTGTTTGTTTTAAATTCCACCCGTTTCATGACCCGGCCAGAACACAAAAAAAGCAGGCAACTCACCAGCCTTAACGCCCACCACCACCCCGCGGAGTCGAGGGGCCTTTGCTCAGTTTCTCCCGATCTCGTTTCTTTTCGCAATCCCCGAGCACAAGTCTCGCAATCCCAGCGGCGGATGCGCGCCGCGATTCCCGCCACACCACCGGCCTCCGGCTGTTCCCCGCTGGCCTCTAACCACGACGGTGAGGGGTAGAGGGAGCAGGGGGGCCTTCTCAGCTCTGGGAAGGGGATGGCAACCCACTCACGGGAACGAGCGGAACACGGGTGCGCCCCATTGGCAGGGGGGAAAGGGGGAGAGAGAGTGCCTGCGCCAGGATCCCTTTCCTTTCCTTCCCCTCCTCCTCATCCTGCGCCCTCCCTCCCTCGCTCCCTGTCGGCTCTACCTACCCTCGAAGTCGGAGATGATACCTTCCAGGTGCGCGTTGACCGCCGGGTCGGACATCGCCGCGCTCGGCTCCGGCTCGGCAATGCGCCCCCTCCCCAAGTTCCCGGCAAGGTCCCGAGCGCGGCGGCGGCGCTGTGCGGCGGGGCTGGGCGCCTTCGGACGGCCCCCTAGCCGCGAGAGGGGCGGACGGGCGGTCTAGAGGGGCGGGCTGCCGAAGCTCTGGCAGGCAAGATCCCCCGCCCCGTGGGCTCGTCCTGTTGCACAGGCTCGAATGAATGGAGGCAGGCAGGCAAGGAAGGCAAGGCAAGCAAGGAAAGCGCGGCCCTCCCCGCCCCTCTGCTCTGGGCAGCTTCTCGTGCGCCCGCCCGGCTTCCCCTCCGCGCACTGGTTGCGGCGCACGCCTGTCAAGGCGAACCCGAGCAGGGCCAAGCAGACGAGAAAGCAGGGTGGGCAGGACGCGCGCAACTCCTCCTGCCCCCCTTTTCCAGCCGAGCCGAGGGGGATCCGAGCGAGCTCAGCCCCAGGCTGTAGGCAACGCCCCAACCCCGCGAGGCACTCAGCCCAGGGGAGGGGAGGGCCGGGCCGGGCCTCCTCCTTTTCCAAAGATGCTCCAGCACCGAAGGGGCAAAAGGCTGGGCTCCGGAGACGGCACCCCCACCACTTGGAACAGCGCGAAAACTCAATCCAGGCAGGGGGACTTTGGAGCATGTGTAGAGTACCTTTCCCTCACCAGTGCGGAAGCGGGCACAAATCTCCCGATATAGCTTGGACTGTAGGCCAGGGCAGGCGTGCCAGAGTAGAAATGGTGTGATTTTTTTATTGATTGATTGATTGAACATCAGGAAGAACTTTCTGACAGTAAGATCTGTAAGACAGTGGAAAGGGAGGTGGTGGACTCTCCTTCCTTGGTTGAATGGTTGAAGCAGGGGTTGAATGGCCATCTGCCATGAATGCTTTAGCAGAGATTCCTACATTGCAGGGGGGGTTGGGCTAGATGACCCTCGGGATCCTTCTTTTTCCAGCTCTCTCTCATTCTATGGGTATGATTATGCTAAGCACTCCACATCTTGGCTAGCAAAACAGATCCTTGGTATCTTTCTTTTTACAGCTAGTGAGTGAGAGAGCGGAATGTTAATGGCTGATGTTGTGTTTAGACCTAAGACTACATCCTATACATCAGCTGAAGGCACAACACCATTTTATTTATCTATTGTCCTGCCACATTTATAAGTATCTCAGGTCAAAGTAGCATAAAGGAAACAGTCTGCTTTTATCCTTACAACAACTCTGGGAGGTAGAGTGAGAGAGGTAGAGATGAGAAATAGCAGGGGCCAGGAAGAACCCACTTGAAAAGCAAATCAGTGGTTATCTTGTCTTAAGCTCCTTGGAGGAAAGGAGGGTATAAATATAATGAATACAGTTACCTAAAATAAACAGGAAGAGCAATCCTGTGGAGGAAAGGGAGAGTCAGCGGTGGAGGAACCACCATATCCCACGCCTTGCTGGCCACAGCAGAAGGTGGTGGAGCTGTCTTCCCTCTCCCTGTTTTTTTCCTATTGGAGAGAAAATGATTACAGCAGCTCCAGGGCTTATAGTTATTCTATCCTGCGAGGTGAACAGAAGGATTTGGTATCCATGACCCCCTATGAGCTACATGGTGGAGGTGGCAGAGGTTGCTGCCACCACAGTGAGGGGGACCTTCAGCCACAGACCCCCTCTCACACCACCAGTGGAGGGGCCAGGTCCACGACAGCCAACATCTTCTCTGGGAGCTAAGATTCTTCTTCTGCAAAAAAAGGATGATGAATGAATCCCCAATAACAGCAGCAAAGACAGGTATAAGGTCCAAACAGGTATATAAGCTGCTTGTCATCATGCCATGGTGCATTCTGTGGCACTTTCTGCTGGTAAGCTGATAACCCTTTCCCAGCAGGATGAACAGGTCTATGCCATGGGTGTCTCTTTTTATTGTTTTTAAATTCATTTGCTGCTATTTTCTGTGATGTTTTCAACTGTTTTCATCTGTTTTATTGCATTGCATATGGTGCATTGAGAGGGCAATTTATTATTATTATTGATAATAACCTTTTTCATGTTTTCAACATTCTAAGAACATCTGTTAACAATTTATAAATGCCATCTAAATTCCAACTCATAGTACAAAAGTGTGCCTGATTTCTCTATAGTGACACAATCTTTCCAGCACTGATGAAACTTTCCATGTTTAACTATCTGTTTTTATTCACAGCATGACACCAAGGACTTTTTTTTTTAATGGAACAGAACTGCTTTCTTTCTTTCTTTCTTTTTTAAGAAGAAAAGAAAGAAATCAGAATAATGCCCTCAGTAGGATTCTGTTTAATCTGTGTTAGGAAAAAGTTTGTATCAAAAAGATACAAAAAGAGATCAAAAAGAACAATAAGGGAGTTTTGCCTGCATTGAATGCTTCAAATTGTTCTTGCCTTTAAGTTTGGAACTTTTAAACCACAACAGAGACCTTTGTTGTGTCCAGGTCAGTTTGCAGCCGAAGAATTTTCCAAATACGTGGACATCCTTTATACGTATCAGCAATACGTGACAGCATTTAGAAGCGGACCAGTGCCTGCTTTACTGAATGAACTCACTTGTGCATTTCAGAATCAAAGGTGTTACTAGAGATTGACAAGTGGAAGAGCTCATTTAGCATTGCTGGTGTCACTTCCTTAGTCCAGCTGCCAGGACTTGCTCCTCCAAAAACATCACAGCTGGAGGGAGAGCTGGCTATTGTTCAATGAACAGTAGGGCTATTGCCCAGTGGAAGAGCAACTGCTTTGCCTGCAGAGGGTCCCACGGTCAATCCCTCCATGTAGGGCTGAGAGAGACCCCCGTCTGCAACCATGGAGAGTTGCTGTCAGTCAGTGTAGACAATACTGAGCTAGATGGACTATTGATCTGACTCAGTATAAGGCAGCAACTTCCTGTGTTCCTTTGTACACAGTACAGCAGGCAAGCTGGCTGATCAGTGCCAACAAACTTGGCAGTGGCTCTGAAAGGAAGCTGGTGTTTCCTTCTCATACAGTGCCAAAGCATCGGAGTTGCATGTACAATCCTTTTCAGAGACTTTTCCCCAGTGTGTGAGATTTTGATAAATGCTCTTGACTAGAAGAATTGAATGCAAGAAGGAAACTAAAGGCCAGCTGTTCAGATAGTAACCTAGGCTAAGATATTACACCAAGGTGGTGCCACCTCTCTTCCTCCTGGTCCTGCCTCTTCCATGAACTCTATGGCTTGAATTTATAAGGCTCGTGGTATTTACATAAACTGCTCGTTTAATTGCCATGTACAGTAGTGAGGCTGAACCCCAACAAGTAACCTGAAGCTTATTCCTGAAGTAAAGGGCTAAACTACATGTCATGTTGTTCATGCTGTTTTTTGTTTTTTGCTTAAGCAGCAGTGAGGTTAATACCAACCGTATCAAACATACAACAAGAACCCAGGTTACGAATGGCAAATTCAGAAATACAACAGCGTAACCGGCCGATATTCTCAGTCACCAATTTATAGACATATAACGCCAAATGACAAAATCATACACACAAGAATATGTGACATTCAAACATCATAGAAAAATGTATGACAAGATTCAGTCCAAATATCAGTCCAAAAGGTATCAAGTCTTAAATACAGCTCATATAGGGCATCCATACAGCATATGAAAAGGTTCCAAGATCCATACGGCATATGAAAAGGTTCCAAGATGTTTTCAGGTAGGTATCAACGGAGCATCCAAATGTGGTAACAGTTTCCTGCAGCAAACCCTAAGGACAGTATTCAGATTCAGGCCCCCCAACTGTTATTCCTTCCAAATAAAAGTGTCCAGTTTTAGCATGCTGTCGCAAAAGCATAAACAACTGTAGTAGGCAGTTTGGGGTCTTTATGGCTTGGCAACAGTACAGACCCAGTGCTTTTGAGGGCCACCAGTCAGCTAAACCTCAACACTTTGAAGTTCAGTTAATTTCAAAGAGCCGTAATTCCTGTACTAAACTATCTCAATGAAATCAACAGGGCTTACAAACAACAAAATTGGCTGCAATGTCTCCAAGCTACTGAAAATGTATGTTATATTATCTGGGTCAGGGGTCTGCAACCTGCGGCTCCGGAGCCGCATGTGGCTCTTTTACACCTTTGCTGCGGCTCCGGAGCGGATACGAGGGGAGGAGGCGTCCAAGCCATGCGCCGCCTGAGCCATGCGGCGGCGGCCGCCACACCCGCCAGACACTTGCGCGGTGCCCGCCGCCGCCGGAGCACACAGCTGCGGTGGCGCGCTGTGCGCCTGCGCCCCGCACGGCGCCCGCCGGAGTCCACAACTCCGCTGTGCGCGTGCGCTGTGCAAAAAGGACGCAAGGTGACGTTAGCAGCCCGGGGAGCGTGGTTGGCCCCATCCCTGCATCAGCCCCTCCCCCGCCGCATTTCTGCAGCCAATAGGCTCACGGAGGCGGGGGCGGAGTTATTTATTTTTTAAAACGGGCGCGCTTCTTCCCGCCCAGCAGCAGAAAAGGCATGCGGGCTCGGAGCGCGTGTTTGCTGCTGCTGCTCCTGCCTGCGGCCTGCGTGCGGCCTCCTGCCGGCCTGGTCAGGAGATTGAGGTAGATGTATTAATGGGTTGATTCAATATGAGGAAATTTTATAAGTTCACTTGATGGGAGCAACACACATGAAACCATACAGGTGTCCTAATAAGGGAGTCAGAGTTTTGCCCATTCCCAGTAATCAAGGCAGCCCAAACTCAAAGTTATTTTTATAATGACGAGGATGACATTGGGCCCTCATATAATTATTATTTACATCAGGCACTGATTATGATTTATGGTACACTGGGGCCCTGATTCATTTTCTATGGCATTTTGGGGCATTGATTATTGGGCATAGCAAATTTTGCTATGGGGCCCTCTGATTTCTAATTACGTCCCTGTTTTGCGGCTCCCAGTTTATTTTTTTCCTTCGGAAATGGGTCCAAGTGGCTCTTTTTGTCTTAAAGGTTGCAGACCCCTGATCTGGGTCAATACTATCCTGCAGGGCCATTCAGCAACTGCAGTACTGTGATATCACTTACGGATAACACATCCAAGGTTAAGGCTACACTACACCTGATTTGTGGGAGTGAGGAGGAAAGAGCATGGATAAGTTACTTGGAAATCTCTCTCTCTCTCTCTCTCTCTCTCTCTCTCTCTCTCTCTCTCTCTCTCTCTCTCCTAATTCAGCACCCTCTAAGGCTGGGCTATTCCACAGTAAGGCTCCAATGCTATCCACACCTACTTAGAAGTTAACTTCCAGTAAACCATGCACAATAAAACCACACAGCCAAATAATTTCCATAGTATGGGGAGAGAGCCAGGTCAAACTTACAAAGACTTCACTTTGACTACATCATGGGTTTTTCTATATAGTTATGTGAAAGACAATTACTTGCAATCTGAAGAAAAATAGCTTCTACAACACTGAATCTCCCAGAGATTTCATAAATAGAGAGGGAGAGGAAGTGAAGTCGTCAAGAGGAAATCAAGCCTACTTTCCCTATGTTAATTTGGGAAAATGACACCCTTACTTGCAAAGCCTGGGAAACAGAATGGAATAACAGGAAAATCCCACACCCTTTAGAACCAGGATTACAGTAGAGAGAGACACTAGACTAGAGGGGAAATCATGTGGTCATGCTTTTGCTCTTCAGCTAAGACTATGCTCTCCTTAGGGTGTGGATTTATTTTATTTTATTTTAAAAACTGTCTATTAAATATCACTTTGTTTCACAACTGTTTATACAAGTTAGCAGACAACATCAAAACATCATTTGCCAGAAGGCACACAGCCTAAACAGTGAAGCATCACTTCACAGAAGACATGTGGTCTAGACTTAGGTAGCATCTCCACAACATTGCCCCTGGCTACCAGCTTCACATAATATCAGAGACAGGTGCTGTGGTTGCATGTATGTAAATTTGAGAGAGGAAGAGGTGTGAGTGCATGTGTACGTGAGAGACAAGTGCTGCTGTGGAAGAGGGGGAGAGAGTAGTGTCAGTTTCTGAAGCTAAACTAGCTAAACTGCATCACCATTCAGAGTCATTTCTCCCAACCTTTGCCAAGCCATTGTCTTTCTCTTACACATGGAAAGAGGCACAGTACAATGGGAAACCTGCATGCCTTCAACAAGAGCATCATAATGACAGCAGGTATCAGTCATCCACTGGCAGCCATTCTACAAATAGCCTGGCTGACTTCAGGGCTATATAGTCCTGGCAGGAGAGTGTTATATTTTTGAACACTGCCTCATTTGAAATGCACTTTGCTTACCCCCTAATGACTTTAAGATGGCACCGGGTGGGGTGGGGTGGGGTGGTTTTCTGCCCTGCTCAGCTTTTCCACATGCATTTTGGATGCAGACAGCTCTTGCTCCTTATTACTCAAAAATTGGAGATTGGCAGGCAGCAACCTTCCGCTCTTCTGTATTCAGAAATGTATTGTTCATGGATAAAACGAATTTGCCCGGGTGAGATGAAGGTGATACATGGCAGAAACAGAAATGCAGAAACAGGCTGGTCTTGTTTCTGACATTTCCACACCAGATCCCAATTACAGAGCCTATAGGAGAAAGAGATTAAATGAGTGCCCCCCCCGACTCCTCCACCCTGTGTTGCCAAATGGTTTTCATTCTCATGTCCAGACTCTTGGAAATTTATTTAGGGGGGCGGAGGGGGGTGGGAAGAGAAGGAGAAAATGAGATTTCCATACCTAACGCAAGAATAGGCTTCTGGGGCTTTCAGGCAGCCATTCCTGCTGCTGTCCCTCCTTCCGCACACATTTTGTATCTGCACAGGCATAAATTCCTCTCCCTTCCATGTCAAGGAGCTTCTGTTTGCTACAGGCAACACTTCACCTGCAGCTTTGTCTCCTAGTCACTGGGGAGCACAAGCAGGGAATGCGCTGTTGCGCTCAGGTCCTGCTTGCTTGTGGGCTTCCCACAGGCATCTGACTGGCCCTTGTGAGAACAGGATGCTAGACTAGATGGGCCTCCAGCAGGGCTCTTTTTGTGTTGTTAACAATCATGTAAGAAGAAGCAAGAAACCGCTGCCGAGGGATGAGGAACCTGCTCCCCTTCGTATGCTGTTGGACTCCAACTCCCATCAACCTCAGCCAGCACGACAGGTGTCGAGGGATGATGTGATGTTCCAACAACACCTGGAGGGCTAAAGGTTCAACACCCTTGGTTTAGAGATGTTTTCCAACTGGACCTTGTTAGCCCAAAAATGGAAATTACAGGAATTACCTACAATTGTGGAGTGGCAGACAAAAATGATGGACTATGCTGAACTTGCTAGATTGACATGCAAGATTCGTGACCAGGGGGAGACAAGGTTTCAAAAGGACTGGAGTAAATATGTGGACTATATGGAGAAAAACTGTAGATCGTTAAAAACTCTCGCAGGATTAAAATAAATCTTACGAATTGACCAATATGTCAAAATGAACTGCAAAAAAGGGAATTAATAAGAAACCCGCATGAAGGGAGGGGGGGGAAGTCATAGCTCGGCGGAGCAAGGTAAAAGATGTGAATATAAGATTTTGTATAAAAGATTGGTTTTGTTAATTTGTTGAATTTGGAAAATGGAATAAAAATGTATTTTTTAAAAAAAAATGAGATGTTTTCCAACTGATCACTCCTAACATGTGGTGGGCTGACCATGTTCTGCATTGTAGGGTTTGTACCAAAGCTCAGACGCCAGAAAAGGCTCACTGTTGACCCCCCTCAAATCATCCTGGCTCTGGTCCTCTTCTAAGTCCTGGTTCACTGGTCAAACCATGGCTAAGTAAGAATGTGCAAGCACACAAGTACTTGCAGGGAAAAAATTGCAGCCACTTCTCTCCTCCTCTAGTCTTTCAGTCAAACCGCGAGTTGTAGTCAAAGTTTGTTCTCAGCTTGCCAAACATGGTTTGTCTGTGGGAGACAAAGAACAAACCTGGCTTCAGATGTAGCACTTGGCCAAACTGGAGCTGAGATGCATGTAGTACAGCTAGCAGGAGAAAGAGCGAAGCAGCCACTCCTGTTACTTAGCCATGGTTTGACTTTGTGTGATGTGTGAGTTGGGCTTTACACGAGCAGTGGCATAAGCAAGAAGAAGGCACACCAGCCTCCAACAGTCTTGAGCGCTCCTTCTGGGCAATGGATACAAGCCAGGATTCAGCAAAAGAAGGCAAGTGAATGAGCAACAATGACAGTGGCAAGCAAGTGGTCCCAGTCAGGGAAGTGAGGATGCCAACTGAGGGTGTCTTGTCCAAAAGCCCCCTGAAATCTGGAGGTGACACTTGAGTTGGGTCAGGTAAGCTTCTGTGCTGTAAATGTACAGAAATATTTTTGTTAACCTAGAGCAAATGTTTGGGATCAGCTGAAGGAAAGATACTCATATCGTTTATAAATTTAAACATTTTCCAGGCAGGAACCTGACAGGAAAAAATGACTACCGTATGACGTTTCCTCTTTCCTGTATTCTTTCTGATTTTTTTAATGTCATTCTTTTCTCATTGTTGCACAGAGACGTCACCTAGATCAGGGTTTGGGAAGAAGGTAAATGGGGATCGAGTGGTAGATCTCTGGGTGATTTGTAATAGATCGGCAAGCATTTCTTATTTCTGGTGCTGGAGCTCACCATGTGAATGAGGTTATTTGCTATATGCCACTACAGACATCCATAAAAAACAGTCTGGTGTGGCCTGGAAAATCATAATAATCACCCTCTTACATTGTTGAGCCATTACATACAAACAACTAACCATGCAATGCAGGATGTATTTTCCCCGAGTACAGATTTTGTTGGCAGTTACTGGATTATATTATACCTAATAACAAAATTTATCTGCCAGTTACAGGTTACAATATGCTTGGGAGCTGGCTCAGATATTGTTCCAGGTCATATGCTGAACTTTGAAAATCTGAACATGTTGGGGTATTATGCCAATATGACATCTAAGTGTGAAAACGTGCTTTCTGGCCTCTAGGGAATTATATTTGAATTTAACAATGAAACATTCCTTTGGCTGGGCAGATCTCCAGATTGGCTCTCCTTCTGCACTAGAAGTAAAATTTAGGTGCTTTGCTTCTGATCTTCTGATATAATGAAAAAGAAGTGTACCTGACAAATGTTAAAGGATATAAAAGATCCCAATTGGAAGCCCTATTGCTGAGTTGGCCCAGGACCATTGAATGAAGTGCAAAAGCATCAAGAGCACATCAGAGGACCTTCTATCAGATATACTCTCTCTCACACACATACTTTCCTCTACCAGAGGTAGGTGGCACACACAGCACATTTATGTCCCATTTTCTTTTGAGGGAAACATTTGCTAAATTAAAGCAAAAGAAAAGCAAGGGAGGAAAGAAAAAGGAAGGGGAAAATAATTAAAACCTTCCTGTTTCCTTTCTCAGCGGTGGGAGGGGAGCATGTCCCTGGGCTTCCTTTGGTATAGTGAAATATGTACTTAAGATATATAGTAAAGGGAGTTCCTGTCTAATCTATGGGAAATTGGGACTGTGTCTCTGTAATGAGGGAGAGATGGAAAGGAAAGAAGCAGAGCAAAAGGCCAGGCAATCATTAAAGGGATGGAGGGATGGAGCATGGATGGATGGGGGATGTGTGGTGGTGATGCAGGGGTGATGGGGAGGCAGAAGGAGGACTTATAGAAATGAAACAGGAAGCCATTAGAGAGGGGGAGTGCTAAGCTGACACTACATGCAACTGGCTTCCCATCTTTAGTAATAAAACAAGCTCAAGCAAGGAGGTGGCAAGCTGTGTTCCAACAAACCTGGAGCCACACTTTCAAACATTCTATCAGCCCATCTTAGCTAATGCTTTGCTTCTTGACAAAACACAGTCCTTATGAGCTCCAGGATGTGAAGGGTTGATTGGACAAGGGTCCCCCAGGTGGGGCTTGCATGCCCAGGTTCAGTGGGGCTTCTTCACACTGCCTCGAACCATCTTCTTGAGTGACTGTGGTGAACCTGAGTCAAGGAAACGGGCCACGTCCCAGAGCCAGTCCTCAACACAAGGTTATTTTTATTCAAATTGTCTTGGAAATAATTCCAGAATTTAATCCAGATCAAATGATGATGATGATGATGATTGGGGCAGGGGATTGACGTCGATGTTGTTTATGTTTGAAGAAAGTGACAGATCTGAAAAGAACTGAAGCTGCATTGATTTGCCACTTGGCAAAGTACTAGCTGGATTTAATCTGACGTACTTTGAGACATACCCTGTTTCCCCTATTTGGTACAACAGTTGGTCCCAGAACTGCCAGACACTGCTTTTTGGCAGTAGAGAGGCAGAGGTCGGCAACAGCTCTATACCTGTGTGGATTTATTTAATACCCAATTTACATCTTGATGTATTATTTGCCATGCACACAGTAGGACAGCTCCCACGTGCTTCAAAAGGGCTTGTGCAGGAGAACTTTGTGGATGGATGGTGGTCTTTGCCCTGACTCCTGTGCTTAACAGGTGGGCAACTCCAGCCACATATCAAAGTTAGATTGTGGAGGGCAAGGTAAATTAAAGACCTAGTCTGCCAGGGACATCCATTTCCCCATCTTTGGCATACAGTGTAGAGCTTTTGGTTCAGTATTCTTGCTCAGCTAGCAACACTCAGCTAGCACCTCATAGGAACATAGGGAACTACTCTACATTATACCATGTCACACCACTGGCCCATATTGCACAACACGGGCAATGGCTTTGCAGGATTTGATCCAGGAGACATTCAAAGTCCTACCTGAAGATGCCAGGGATTGAACCTGAAATTTTCAGCATACAGAACATGTGTTCAACCACTAAGTTACAGCCCCTGTGGTCTCACACTATCAACAGAAACTATAGCATCATTTGGTTGCCTTTGTTATTATATCCATAAATATGTAACACCAACAACAACTCTTATCCCAATCAGGAAAATATGAGCAAATCCATACACAAAGTTGGTCAGGAATTCTATGTTATAATTCAGTGACTGGAATGGCCTCATTTTGCAGTTTATCCCTACAAGGCATATTTACATATATTTACTTGGCTCTATCCTCTTGTACATTTTTGTTGTTGTGAATATGCCAGACAGGGACATACGCCTGAACTATGTATTAATATTGTTGCCATATATTCATGAAGAAGCAGTTACTGCTCTGCCTTGAAATCTCATCTAACCTCAATAAGCAACTTAGCAGACACCACCAATGCCATGCTAATTCATTTTCCTGAAGGGAGGGAAATTACTTAATCATTCCCAAGACAGCAAAGTGAAATCAGAGATCTGGTGATACTAAAAAGTTATTAAAGTTAGTGGGGAATTTGGGAAAACAGCAATGAGCTGACAACCATGTGATGGTCTGGAAGAGATTTGTTTCCAGGGACACATAGTAATTCAGGTCTTTTAAAGGGGGGCACATATGAATGCCAAGGAAAGTTTAGAGCAGCCTCCCTCAACCCGGAATCCTCCAAATAATTCTGAACTACAACTCTCAGCATTCTTGATCATTGGCCATGTTGTCTGGGGTTGATAAGGGTTGTAGCCCAAACCATCTGGAGGACATCAGCTCCAGAAAGGTTGCTCTAGAACAAACACCATTAGGTATAACAGAACTGTTCAGAATGTCAGAGTCACATTGTTGGAAAGGACATGAGGACCAAGACATCTTCCTTGGGTAGCCAGCCTATACCACTCTAGACTCATGTTTATTCCGCCTCTCTTTAAATGAAGGCAGGATTTGAGATTCCATAACTTCTCTGAAAAACTTCCTTCATTGCCAAGCTGTGGGTGCATGTCTACATTTCAAATTTATTACCACTACCGCTAATGATCCACCCTTCATATTAAGGTCCCAGGACAAGGTTGCAACATTAAAACACAACATTAAAAGCAGCTTTAAACCATTTACAATCACAAAAATAAGGTGGGTCCTAAAAACGTACAACCTCAAGTGCCAAAAGCCAGGGTAAAGCTGTGCATCTTCAGCATCCTCTGGAAGCTGTATAATGAAGGTGCCAGGCACACCTCTGTGAGGAGGGAGTTCTATAGCTAAGGGCTAACTGGCATTCAGTGCAGCTGTTTTGAAACAAGGGTTATATGAGATCTAAATGGAACCTCAGTCAGTAATCTGGCTGCTGCATATTGGACCCATTGAAGCTTCCAAGTCCTCTTCCAAGGCAGCCCCAAACAGAGCACATCACAACAATCCAATCTGGAAGTTACCACAGCATGGAGCACATGTAAACCAGTTTCAAATTACAGGTAGGTAGCCGTGTTGGTCTGATGTAGCCGAAACAAAATAAAAAAATTCCTTCCAGCAGCACCTTAGAGACCAACTAAGTTTGTCATTGGTATAAGCTTTCGTGTGCATGCAGACTTCAGTTTCAAATTGTTAGTGCAAGATATTTTGACATTTTGGCCCATGATGTGGCTCTCAGTTCTGGTTTGCACTTTGTTCTCCAGTGTTTTGCTTTTGGCTCCTGATTTAGCCATGTTCCCTCCCTCCATACTGACTGTGTGAACCCTGGCAGCAATGCCCATTTCAGCTTGAGATAGGAATCTGTTGCACTCCAGATTCCCACCCCAAATGCTTGTCACCCTGATACCGTATCTCTGCAGCAGGTAAGTCCTTCTCTTTGCTCTTTCCCATTTCCATAGTGTCAAAAAATCTACTGACACTCAGCAAATGACTCTCGTCCAGTCCCACAATAGACACTGACAACCATTTGTTATAGCTCATAAAGGTTCGAGCACAATTTCTGCTCCTGCTCTTTTATCTCACTGTCCTGCTGGCATTGAGCCGATGGAGGAGAATACTAATGGGGAGAAGGGGATATCTCTGGAGGCTGGAGAGGCACCACCATCCATGGAAAAGCTGGCAAGAGGAAGTCATTCAGCCCACTTAGCTGGGTTCTGATAATCAAGTGGAGTTGTGGTTGCTGATTTACCTGGCACCTTCCCCAGCCCTGGGCTCAAAACGGCTCAGCAGGAAGCTTGGAGAGGAACTCTGAAGATACAGCAGCGCCTGGCTCACAGTGCTAATTAAGAAGCAAAAGAGCAACTTGATTGGCAGTTGTTAGCCATTTAGCGTTACATGTTCAGCCCCCCTTAGTTATTTTGAAACTGGAAGCTGCAAGCTTTGCTCGCTCTCTGCATGCTGCTCGGATTTGATCGCTGGAGCCGAATGGCTGCTGTGCTTGTTCTGCTTTTAATGACCAGTACCAGGAAAACACCTTTGTCTGCCAAGGATGGGGCCTGATGAAGGGTCACTCCTGTTTCTTGCACAGCTTGAGAGATTTCTAAAGCTCTTGAAGTTGTGCTTCCAGGGTTTGTTTGGTTTAAAAAGAAGAAGACTACTACTAAATGTCTGGGCTCTGCTTTAAAAAGGCGAGAAGCGAACCATGCCTTTTAACAGAAGAAAAGAAAGACGTATTAACTGGTCAAACCCAGCTGACCAACAGCAGGTGCCTTGCCAGGCAACTGAACAGAAGGAATAAACGAGCTGCCTTCCTAAGCACCTAAACCAGAATGTTGACCTACATCTTGGGATCCACATCCATTTTTTTACTTCAGAATAGAAAAGGCCCGTGTTGACTGAAATGGGCTCCCAAATGGAGTGGGAGCATCGCACATTTATTTTTTAAAGAAAAAAATGCTATGGAATTGAAACATCACCCAACCATTTTCAGATGGAATTAACACAGTGCTGAAGAGCCATGGGTTTTTTAATGCTCCCGTCTGTTAGGAAGTGAGGTGTGAGAAGCAGCTTTCTCTCGTGGGGAGTTTTAAGCTTTTTATATGGTGTGGCTTCACGTGTTGTTGTTTTTTACAAGGTGGAGAAGGGGAAACAGTCGGAGCAGCTTTTTAGCAGATAGTAGCTTCCCAGTAGAGACTAACGACAAAAGCACAAGGTTAACTGGAGATTCCCTCTGCTGAGAACAGTGACCGTGGAGGCGGTGTGGGCTTGAACACAGTCCAGGGAGGTCTTATCCAACTCTCCTGGAAAGTCTGTCCATCTACGAAAAGTGCCTTGGCTGGAAGAGCCATTAGAAGATGAGCTGGTTTATGTCTCTGGTGCCTGCCCCTGAAGATACATGGAGTTCCTGGAAGTTTTCAGCTAATGGGAGGAACAGGCACACAGGCCTGTCACTTGCATTATCTTAAAAGCCACTTGGGGCATCTGCTGACTGTTAAGACCCTGCTCTTGGCTTTCAGAGGGATCTTGCTGCAGCAAGATGGAAAGTGCAGTGGAGAATTTTATTAGGCCTGGATTTTTCCTTTCCCACGGATTTTCATCAAAGCTTCCCCCGCCCCTCTTTCCCCCCTCCTGTTCCGTTCTTAGTGTCACAAGGTACTCCTCAGCGTTTAAAATCATAAGATAGCTCTGCTGTGGGCAAAGGTGCTGCCAAGTACAAACACTTCTGCTGTGAAAAAAGCTATTGATTTACTCTTTGAATTATGAACCAATGGGGGAGCAATTCAATATACACTTAGGTTTCTATAGACAGCCATCAAAAATCCTCCCTAAAGCCAATCTCTTCTGTCAAAAGCTTTCTGGTTCCTCGGGGGGCTTCCAGGTGGGTGAGATATCTCACACATGGAGCATTCAGATCTGGTTTTTCTAAGCCGTCGATTGACACAGAAGGGTCCATACATGCACACAGTTATAATGTTGTGCTTTTCATAACTTATACTATGGCTTCCCATCCACATCAGTGGGTGGCCCCAGATGGTATGCTTCCATGTTGTGTGTGCTCCCTCATTCTCCACTACCTTTCCCCAGTTTTGGGAGGGGCTTGCATTTGCTCCCCCCTCTGCAGAAGTTCTCCATCCCTCATTTGTTAACCACAAGATCTAGATTCTCAGAAATAAATGAATGGCGAATTGATGCTGCTTGCTCACACAAGCTCACACATTTTAAATACCGGTAGTTATGCGCTGGGTCCCTCACACCACTCGTAATAAAGTGCACTGCTTGTAATAAAAATGACACTAACAGAGTTTTTCTCCTTTCACCCCTGCAACTAATCTTCCTACAATTTCAAATGCAGAAATACACAGGCAGATAAATGTATACACATTCAGGGGGAAGAATGGACAGTCGCCGAGCCACTTTCATGCCATTTTGCTCTATGAGCTGAGTTAAAGATGTTTCCAGGAGGAGCAAAGGCTTGTCCAGTTTAAGGGAAGAAGGACGGTTCTGCTCTCTGAAACACCACCAATGGCAGCAATGGTTAGACAAGACTAGCTAAAGGATGGGGGACTGAAATTCCTCAAGCAGCAGTAGATGCCCTTGTTAAATGGTAGGTGTTTAGAGCACAGCAGCCCCCCTTTGAAGAAAGTGACCTGCTTTGCATTACATGTGGATTACATATTACTCCATTAGCATTGCATAACACTAACAAATAAAACTGACAGAAATCATGTGGTTGCTGGAAGCACTCAACAATGGCCCAAAATGAAACCCACAAGTTTTGTTAGCATCTCTGATCCTAAACAGAGAATTGCTTCCCATCCCTTCCCAGGCTTTCCTGGCTGAAAATAAAAGATTTTTGCTTAGAGAAGCATCATGCATCGGCTTTATTGTTTCATAATTTATAAACAAATGTTTTTGTAGTAATTGCTGCTTTGTAGGGACAGACCCCTATGATGAGTCAGTGAAATGCACAGATATCAGGCCTGACAGCTGTTGGAATGGGTTGCCCCGCAGTGCGGCCCAGTAGTGGTTGCAAAGACTTTATGACTTCAAATCTGTTCAGGGCCTCCACTAATGTTTCCTTATCTGGAGCATTATAGTTTCCTTAATTGGAAAACTTTTGTTGTTGCTGAGAATGTGTATATGAGTGCAGCTGGATGGAAGTGCCTGGGCATCACAGTGGGCAGCTAAACCAGAATCGTGGGAGGCAGCAAAGCTAGTCCTTCCAGAACTCAGGAGCTTCTCCTATCCCACATTATCTTAGTACCCCCCTCAAGTGTTACACATGCTGCTTCCACATATTTGCCCTCAGCCTCCTTCCTTCCTTGTATGTATGTCCTCCCACTACTTTTGCTGCCGTTGTAGACCTGTGGGCAGGGCCTGTCTTGATTTCCCATCAATTATACACAATTTTGATCTTGAAAATGACTGTAACTAGTGCTGTCATTACCCTGGGCCAAAGGGAATACAGCTCAGGCAAATTCTGTATCCTCTTCTCTGGGTATGTGGTGGATGGGACAGGGGCCGGGCGAGGGGGCAGCAGGGAGGCAACACAGTGAAAAGTCAGCGTCGTATTGTGTGCAGACAGTGGGGGACAGATGTGTACCAATCACACATCTGTTCCACTTCAGCACAGCCATCTGGACACGTTTTAGCCGCAGATTCCTCCTTAAACACAGGGAGAAGCTTAAAATCAGGCTGTGTGTCTTGCTACAGGCTCCTTGTGTCAGCAATTCTTTCCCTGCCTTTTCTCTCCTGCTGGAATCCCTCCTTGTAATCCGCACTAATTCTCTGCCTCTTTTCCATATCTACGGGCCTCTAATCCTCTCTGCTCTTCTCCAGTGATGTGTAAACAAAGCCACTGCTGAGAGGTTAAGGGAGCATTTAAAGAGACTCCGAGGCTCAGAAGAGCAAACATTGAGCCCCGGAAAAGGCAGGCTCAAGCCTCAGTGCACAGAGGAAAGAAGGAGCTTGGCCTGTTCCCTGCGTATTTGATCAGCTGGCACATTTGAAGGGTGCTCATTCTGTTTCCCAGAAAAGGGCACCTTATTGTTCTTGCTCCTGGCAGCTTATTCCTTACTGCATAACTGCTGGCACCCTTCACCCCACCCCAAGGAGCACATTAGCTTGCTGCACCCCAGAGCTCTCCTTGGGGACAATGACTGGAATGATGCAGCCATCAAACCATTTCTCCTGCCAGAAATTACGTGCACACCAAAGCCCATCAGCAGTCAAATTTCCCCAAGGCTTCCCATATGCAACATGGGCTGGAGGTTTCATTGAGAAGCAAAGACTGCCATCTAGTGGCCATTGTGGAGTGTCAGTAGAACAAAGCAAGATTTTTTTGATTTGTTTTGAGAATTAACAGCATTCATCCACAAACATCTTAGGGGAGGAACCACCATGCATATGCATCTAACTCCATATCCCTGTCCCACATCAGTCATTCAAATGCACAGTGGAGCATAAACCCCCCAGAGGCCCATTTCTCATCTACACAGCAGAAAGGAGCAATTTGTGAGAACAGTATAGACCCTGGTGCATGACTAGTACACACAGTGAGGAGGACTTAGGAAGAGGCAGGTGAGTCTTAAGAGGAAGACATTCTCTACTGTCTTAGTACCTGCTGCTGGGAATTTCAGGTGGGCTGAATGATGTTGCACTCATATCTTGATTGGCCACTGTGAGAACAGAATACTGGACTAGATGGGAACATTGGCCTGATCCAGAAGGCTGTCCTTATGCGGAACAATATTGCTGAACCAGAAGTGTGTAAAGCAGGCATAGGCAAACTTGGCCCTCCAGATGTTTTGGGACTACAGCTCCCATCATCCCTAGCTAACAGGATCAGTGGTCAGGAATGATGGGAGCTGTAGTCCCAAAACATCTGGAGGGCCAAGTTTGCCTATGCCTGGTGTAAAGTGACCATACACACAGAGCAGGCAGAAGTGATGCCTTTTCATGGACCAACTTTTTCACATATTTTATTGGGGGGGGGTATTCATTTCACTTGATTCTTTCTGTAGGCCCAACATTCCTAAATCCTGTCCTGGTAAAGAAAATTTGTGATTATAGGTCTCAGTGCCTCTTCAGCAGTGAACACTGATAGAGCAGAATTGAAAACTAGGCCAAATTGCAGGAATAATCCCTCCAATTAAGGGATCTAGGCTGAGGGTAAAGAGTAATCTGGGCTCAAAAAAAATGTAGATTATACATTTAAAGAAAGAAAGAAAGAAAGAAACTTGCCATTTTGTTCTCTTTTCTTTTTTGAAAGAATATAAGTTTCTAGATGTCAGGCTTCTACAGGGAAAACTCTTAAATGTGACGACAGAGTCTGATGAAGAACCAAGTGGGGCAGAGATTCTAGGGGATCAGAAGGAGACATGCACTGATGGCTCCAAGGAAGTATTTCAGCCACCCAGCAATGAGCAACATCGTCAACTCCCATAGTGCTAAAGGAGCATCTTGGGTATTGTGGTGGTGGCTGAACACAGAGGAACAAGCATATGTGTAGAGTAACAAGGAAAACACGAGAACAAGCCACTGCAAGCAGCAAGCACCACATGACAGCAGATGGCTCTGGGACAACGGGGAAGCAGGCCAGCCCCTGCACAATTTACTGAAGTGCCACTGATGTGTGGCTCGAAGCAAACTGAATGCACTGAAGCAACACATCATCATCATCGCCTTTGGGGGTGGGGAACGACGGAATACAGGGCCGTCTTAAGCATGTCGGGCGCCCTGGCACAGAGATCGCTCTGGTGCCCCTGCCCCGCCCCGTTTCTTGCCGTGGCTGGTGGGCGGGCGCACTGCCTGGCGCCCCCCTGGGCGCACTGTGCCCCGCGCCACCCAGCCTTCCCCTAGAGCCAGCCCTGATGGAATAAACAGACTTACAGTACAATCGTGGGCATATTTGCTTGGAAATAAGCCTCACAGTGTTCAGTAGGGCCTGCTCCCAGGTTAAGTGTGTATATGCAGTGCCTTACAGCATACATAGCACATCAAGTGTTCAAAGGGCTTTTCATTCCTTTAATAATAAAAAGATACCATATTTTAAACAGTGACCCCCCCTTCTTTAAGGAAAAAAGTGCCAGTACTCACCATGAAGTTGTTACAGTAAATGCCTCACTTATTAAAAAATTGTGTAATTGTGTGCCCTTGAGTACCCCCAGAAAAAAAAAGAACTAATTTTAATCTGTTTTTATTATGGGTCCTATCAGTGCAAGCCCTGTGCAACGACTTCTGCTTGTGCAATGGGACTTTCCGTGCTCTCCTTCCACTGTGTGCCCTCTGGAATTAGCTTAGGGGAGTCAGAAGAACCTTTGGAACAGTGGGGGGGGGAGTAGGGTTTGTTCCATCTGGCAAGCTGGAAGGGGTGCCTTAGGGTGAATTCTGCCATATATGTTTGTAAATCACCTTGACACACATGTAAAAGTCAATCCATAAAGTAATAAAATGAACAACAAAAACAACACACCCTTAGCAAGTAAGCCTGCATTGTTAACCCCATGTCAAATACTAAACACTGGGGCTCACAGAACAGCTACAGTATTCCCTAATCTATCTATTCCTGGGGGGGATACTTTTTAAAAAGAATCCATGAGATGCTTTTAACTGCTCTTGCTAGTGAGAGAGCAGCAGTTGAAAAGAATGTACAGTGGTACCTCGCAAGACGAATGCCCTGCAAGACGAATTTTTCGCAAGACGAATGCGTCTTGCGATCTGATGGTGACCCCAGAATTAAAAATTCATCTTGCGAATCGCGGTTTCCCATAGGAATGCATTGAAATTTAATTAATGCGTTCCTATGGGCAAAAAAAGAAATTTCAATGCATTCCTATGGGAAACCGCGATTTGCAGGACGAATTTTTCGCAAAACGAATTGACTCGCGGAACAAATTAAATTCATCTTTCGAGGCACCACTGTATATTGGCTGCAGAATGGTATTTCACTGTCCTTCCTAAAGTGGTTTCTGTTCTGATGAATAAAGTTGTCAACTCATCACCTCTTCATTAAAAGCACAAGTGTTAATAATGAAATGGAAACAGCTATCATTGTGATTGTCATCAGAAAATTGAGGAGAGGCGTGAGGAAGGTTAAAGCAGCCAGCTTTGCTAGAAGGTGGCAAAAATAGCCACAACCACCCTAGCCTTTGAAGCCAATTCAAAAATTGCATTTTGGTGTTGGCTTCTCCTGACTCAGCAGCAATCTCTGTACTCTTTGATCAGGGTTCCTTTCCTATTCTCCTGTTGCTTTGGACAAAGATTTATGGCTCTGAGACTGAGTCCAGCATGAAGGGTCCACTTAACCCAAGGAAGACCCATTCATTATCAAAATAGAATCTATCACCTAACAATCTGTGGTAGGGACAGCTAATCTCCCCTGAGCCTCAGATGCTTTCTCCATTGCTTTTGGTTTATTCCATTGAGCAGGAATGGCTAGCTTGTGGCCCTCCAGATATTGTTGGACTTCCATCCACATCAGCGCCTGCAAACCTGGACAGTGGTCTGGGATGCTGGTAGTCATGATCCAATAACATCTGGAGGACCTCAGGTTTCCCAACCCTGCTCTATTAAATAATAATAATAAATATTATTTATACCCCTCCCATCTGGCTGGGTTTCCCCAGCCACTCTGGGTGGCTTCCAACAGAAGTATTCAAATACAATAATTTATTAAACATTAAAAGCTTCCCTAAACAGGGCTGCCTTCAGATGTCCTCTAAAAGTCTGCCAGTTGTTTTTCTCCTTGACATCTGGTGGGAGGGAGTTCCACAGGGCGGGTGCCACTACCAAGAAGGCCCTCTGCCTGGTTCCCTGTAGCTTTGCTTCTCACAGCGAGGGAACCGCCAGAAGGCCCTCGGCACTGGACCTCAGTGTCCGGGCAGAACGATGGAGATGGAGATGCTCCTTCAGGTATACTGGACCAAGGCCATTTAGGGCTTTAAAGGTCAGCACCAACACTTTGAATTGTGCTCGGAATCGCTCGGAAATATAACCCCCAAAATGGAGAAAAACGTGCCTGAGGGTCAAGGGGAGCCCTCAGCAACACTTTAGAAACTCACAACACAAAGACTGTAGATTTGTCACCTGACCCAAAAGCCTGAACAGTAATCACTGACTCATAAATTTCCCCTGTGGGGGAAAGGGGACAAATCCATCCCTGTTTTCTATCAAATTTAGGACATGGGGAAGCCTCAGTAAGAACATCACATTATATGGCTTGTGGGAATTGTTTTCTGCCAAGCAGGGGAAGCATTTTAAGATCAAGAGATACAGGATGTATACATTGAAACAGCTGTTGCTGCTAAGTCTTTCCACCCACTTCATGATGATGAGGCAAACCTCCTCCCGCCCCCCAAGCTTTATGGATTGGCCAGTGATTCCAGAGCTGGCTGAATGATCCATCACGGCACTCTAAATGCTTCCGGTAGGCTGCTTAACTTAAAAAAGAAAAGAAAGTTCTGCATATACTGGTAATTGTAGTTAAACATTTTCCACTCCTCCCTTTAAAAGAAAAGCAAAAGCAAAACCACTATTAAACCAGTTGCAACTATCGGCACCCTGCTCTGCTGCTTCTGCACAGCTGACAATTAGAAATCGTTTTCTCTGAGCTTGGCATATGGGAAGGGAACTGAAGAATTCAGTAAGAATTTGGAGGGTGGCACCACTCCCAGAGTGGCTCCATCACACACACAAAAATGTGTGTTTGTATATAGCTTCCATAAAGAATATACTATCTGAGAATTGGTGGGGGGGGGGCACCTCACTGCATGTTTTAAGGAGCAAATAGGCAGAGATAGTGTGTGCTCCTTATAAGAGAAGACAAAGCCTTGTCTGTTGGATGTATCTGAAACACACTGTGCTTTGTCCATGGACCAGTAGAGGCCTGGGGATTTTAAGGATTTTGCCAAAGGTGCAGGAGTCAATACACTGGAAGAGGCAAAAGTGGACTCTGTGACCCTTGCATTATTCATAATAAGGAGAAACATGAAGCACTGGAGCTTTCCCAATGAAGGAAACAACTAGAGGATGCAGTCCAAGGCAAGCATCTAGGGGCATGTTCAAACATTACTTGGTCCTCTGGATTCTCCCTGGGGTGAGATTCACAGTACACAGCCCAACTATGGAATTCACTACAATAAAGTATGGTGATGGCCACCAACACAGGATCAAGCTAGCCATTGCTACTGGTCATGATGGCTCTATGTCACCTTTGAATCTGAGTTGCTGGGGAGCAGCAGCAATGGGAGAGACCTGTTGCTCACATTTGCTGCTTTGGGGTTTCCCATAGGCATCTGGTTGGCCACTGTGGAAAACAGGAGGTTGGACCAGACTGGCTTTTCATTTCCTCCATCTTGCCTTATCAGAAGCAGGCTGATGTCATGCATGCATCCTAGGGTGACCAGGGGTCCTATTTTACAGAGGGTTATCACATTATTATTATTATTATTATTATTATTATTATTATTATTATTATTATTCTGGGGCTTTACTGACACCTTTCCCCCAAATGTTAACAGTGTGGCACTTACTGTAGTAACTTCATGGTGAGTACTGGCAACCTTTTTTTCTGGGGAAAAAGCACTGGGAGTGTATGTGTGGAGTGGAGGAGGTAGCCTAGAGGCCAAGGCCTAGATACCCATCCTCTCTCCAAGTAGGGTTCAACTAATAACCAAACAGATCCATAGGGCAGAGGATTCGAGTCACACATTTTGATTAGGAGCCAGTTTGCAGACTTTCACCATGGCAGGAATGCTGGGAATCAGATCAGGCTCAGATCAGGTCCTGAAAAGCACACAAGCTTCTTAGCCATGCCATGGCTGGCTTAACCCTCTCCCCTCCTGGAATAACACCTCTCTCTCTCTCTCTCTTGCTCCAGTACATCCTGCCGGCTCCAAAGGGCCCCACAGCATGAAAGGAGTGAATCATTTAGTGCATGTGCCACGTATATGAGCTGGGAAGACAGAGAAGCTCCTTTTGCCTCTCCCTAGCCCCCCCAGGAAGTGCTAAGAGTTCCACATAATATGCCGCACCCCTCCGCGAGCACACGCTCCTCCCCGCCTCCAGGAGCTGGCACTGGATCTTAACGGCACACAATAGGCTTTCTGGCCTGTTAAAGGGTGATTTCCGCAGCACGCTCCCCTCCTCCGGGCTGATTCAGTCCTGGAAAGAAAAGCATCTGAAACTAATAAAAGCCCATGGATGCCTTTCCTGCGAGTGGGAGCATTACTCACTGCCACTGAGCACTAGAAAGCAAGGCAACAGGCAGCCAAGGAGTCGGGTGGTGAGGACAGGGCTGGGGGGGAGATGAGGCAGCTGCTCCTAGAGAATTGGCTCAGGGGGTGGGGGTGGGGGGGCCAAGGCAGCAGAGAAAAGGAAGCCTTTGGGTGGGAGAGTCAAAGCCCCCTCCAGCAAACAAGAGGACATTAGGGGCCCGAGGTGTGGAGAAGCAAAGGCCAAGAAAACCTGGAGGCTGACTTAAAAATCATGAGGTTTTATAAATGGTAACAACACTCACTTTTGTGGAAACAACCCTTCTCCTGCCTTGCCTTCAACTTGGCTAATATGACAGCAAAAGAGCAGGGAGGGAAAATGGGACAGTTTAAAATGCCTACACTAGGGGTGGGTAACCTGGGGCCCCATGGGTCAGATCCAGCCCTCCAGGCCTCTCTGTCTGGCCCTTGGGACTCTCCCCAGGTCATGCCTCATCCCCAAGCCACACCTGCTCTCTGCTTTTGCCTGGCTAGGATGTCTCTTTGGACCACAAGAAGACTTTTCACTTGCCTCGATGCAGGATGGAGAGATGTATGTTGTATGTAGGAACTGTTGGCTTTTGCATGGCTGGAACGCAGCCTACTACTGTCCAAGGGTAAGCGTCATTTAGCCATTGATCCACCCACCTTTTGCCTCTGGCTACACCCACTATGGACACACAGTCTCTGGAAGGTTTATTTCATTCAACCATAGAGTTAGAAGGGATCCCAAAGGTCATCTAGTCCAATCTGCTACAATGCAGGAATATTTTGCCCACCGTGGAGTTCAAACCCACAACTCATGCTCTACCAACTGAGCTATCTATTCAGCCCATGGGAAAACACAGCCCTTGGACTGAAACAGGGTCACCACCCTAGACCTGCACAAATAGGCACCAAACAGTCAGCACACAGTTCAACTTGACCCCATGATCTATTTTCCAAAGGAGTTTGGGTTATTTTAAGGGGGTTCCCTCCTTCACCTGGCCTGTTGCCCTCTTATTATTATATAGCCTATCCCCTGGGGTTTAGCCCTTGATACTTCAAGCATGGAGCCCTGTACCTGAATGTAAGCTAATGACCTGTTTTAGTCCATAGCACATGATGGAACTGCCTTGGTGAAGCTAATCAGGTCTGGGTGTGGCCTGGGTGTCTGAGTATTCCATGCAGGCTGCCTTGAGCTCCTGGCAGGAAAGGTGAGAGATAAATGCAATCAAATAATTTACTAATTCACAAAGGTTATTACATCTGTTCTCATATGCTAAATCACTTGGCAGGATTCCAAGGTGGCCATTCAATGTTCCATCCCTAAACAGCATGTCTGGGGACTTACATTGCAAGTGGCACCCCAGAATTAAATGGTGAGTCCCCTAGAACCTGAGAAAAGAGCAGGAAGGGCTGTGGTAGTATGAGGGAACCCAAATGGGGACATGTCAAAGGTGCGTTAACAAACATGCATAGCTGTAGATGATGGAGAGCTGCTTGCGATACTTTCAGCAGATACCATATAACAGGGCTCTTAAACAGAAAACCTGGTTTTCATTTTTCATTTTTCATTTTTTTCACAGAGACTTGTCTCACATCAGAAGTCAGGCCAGTGATTTCCCGTTTTCTCTGCCCTTCCCCCAGATGCCTCTGAGGCAGAACAATAATTGCAAACATATTTATGGCTGGAATGGTAACTGAGGGCGCTGCCTGGATCCACTCTCCTCCCCATCTAATCATGTTTCACTTAGTTAACATGATATGGGCTTTTTCGAGCCTGCTGCCAACATTGCAGATGTACTGCAGTTGGAGAGGGAAAAGGGGGGGGGGAAGCACTGCTTGAGACACTGGAAATGCCTCAGCGCTCCCTCCTTCTGCCTCCCCTGTCTCTCACATGCAGGGTGCATGTAAAGGGCTACAGTGGAAGCACAAGGAAATTCCAAGTCTGGGAATTGCCTCAAACTCATTGTGGAAACACAAAGGAAAAACGACAAGCTGATAGGACATACACACAGGAATAATTGTCAGCATCCAGCTGTCATTCTTAAAATCTTGCATGCTCAAGGAGATTGAAGAGACAAGGCTTTCTGTTTAAAACAGGGAGGTTGCTCTCAGAGTTGGGAGGTTGAGATTTCATTTCCTCTGGCACAATTGGTCCCGTATGCACGTGTGCATAAATTTACAGGTATGGAAATCTACATAATCTGGGTAGGCTATTCAGGTTACAGAATCCAGTATTTCTGGGAGCAGAATTTGTGTCAGGCTGTTGTTACATAATTTCTATTTCTTTTACATGCACGTAGCTCCATAGGACAATAGAGGTCTGTGTTCCTCTCACATTTTTATAAAGCTGTCAGTTGGAGCTTCCTGCAGATCATGTTTAGCTACTGCCCACGTTTAGCTACTGCCCACATTTAGCTACATTACAGATCACCTTTTATTCCTCAGCTCAATTCAAACATTTGTTTCCTTCCATCAGGACATGGGAGGAATTCAACTTAGTGCTAAGGAGATATCTCCATCAGCACACACATTTCTCCTTGGCTGATGGAACAATCTGCCCTCTCCTCCCTCTGCAGGATGTTCTGAGGGTTCTCTCAACTCCCCCAGAGCCAGTTTGGGGTATGTGTACAAGAGGTGCCTGGAGGGGGGGAGATGAGGGAATGCCCCACTGCACTAGCAGAAGTTCTGGATGGTTTACTTTGCTGAATCCTGCCAATGGATTCTAATGTATAGTCTTGGGAAGCATTGCTCAGACCAGGTGTCCCCAAGCTAAGGCCCAGGGGCCGGATGCGGCCCAATCTCCTTCTAAATCTGGCCCGCAGATGGTCCAGGAATCAGCATGTTTTTACATGAGTAGAATGTGTCCTTTTGTTTAAAATGCATCTCTGGGTTATTTGTGGGGCATAGGAATTCGTTCATATTTTTTTTCCAAAATATAGTCCGGCCCCCCTCAAGGTCTGAGGGACAGTGGACCGGCCCCCTGCTGAAAAAGTTTGCTGACCCCTGGCTCAGACTCAGCAAAGATCCACCTACAGTAGTCTGGTATCTGTCATGTGGCACACATTAACCAATCAAAGAGGGGACGGGACCTCATGCTGTTATCTGGTATTAAATATACAAAGACTGAAAAAGGAATGACCATTTTAAAATCAGACCTGTGGTTCAGGCCTGACATTTAGTATGAAATCCAGTCTCAAATCCAGTGGGATGTGAGCTCTGGCAAACCTTATAATGTCAGGGCTGGGAACTTACTGCAGCCTGGACTCATCATTATCTTCCTGCTCCCCTTTCAAAACACACACACACACACACACACACACACACACACACACACACACAATGCCATGTGGGGAAGGTTCCCCTTCAGCAGCAATTTGTGCAGGTGGAATGGAAGATCTGCATGCGGAAACTTGCATGCACATGAGCATATTCGTTTCTGCACAATATCAGTAGCATGCTTATTTGAAGGGAACATGTTCATTATATCCTATGAACTGGAAGAGAGGAGACGCTTACAACTACTGGAAGATAATTATTTGATACATTAATGAATGACTTAAAGGATAAAGATGTGACAAGCTACTTCTCCCATGTGGACGTGGTAGTGCTTGACACTGCAGCCCTCCATTACAATCTTAGAGTCATCCTGATCACATGGTAAGTCCCCACACCAACAGCTCTCCTGAGATGTATCAATGCCTTAAGCAGCAACTACAATATCTGCCCAATCCCTACTGTTTTTGCTTCAGCTCAGGTGTGTAGGAACCCTCACCACGTGGAAGCAAATGATCAGATTTCAGGTTCCGTTCTCCATGCTGACTAGAAAAAAAATCCTTCCACAAAACTAAATGTGTTCAAGGGCACTTCCAGATGTGCTGCTTATTGAACATCCACCATGATTCGCTTACAGGGAGATTAGATGACATTGGCTATTTGTTGAGCATTCATCCTGATTTGTTTGCGGGGAGGTTAGATGATGTTATGACAAAGCAAGCGCCATCCCACACTTTCCAGGGCATTTCCCCATCACTCTTCTTATTGCAAAAAAAGTCAGATCTTTAGGGGAAGTGAGTATGTTGCATAAGACTCTCCTGATCAGTTATAATTGTGCAACCTGAATTTGCCAGAATGTGATTGAATCCCATCTGAAAACAGTGGCAATCTGCAAGCATTCCAAAAAAGTCATTGTTAAAGAATCCATTTTCTAACCAAAATCTTGCTTTAGAACTGAAGCCTTTCCCCTCCCTCTTTCATCACTGTTACACATAAGCATTTGAGGTTTTCCACAATCAAGTGCTGCATAAATTTTATGAAATAAAATTAAATAAATAAATAAAGCCTATTGCTCCAACAGATTATTTTTTTATGTGACTCCTTTTGCCTTCAGCAAACCTCTTAACAAGCTGTCAATACTGTACTCTTATTTTACACTGGGTTTTGTAATCTTTTATCAGCCTGTCTTTAGCACTCTCTTCCTTCCCTACAGAGAGGCAAAAGGCTTGGTGGCAGACAGAGAGGACTTCAAAGATTTGAGGAACCTGGGCCAAAGATAAGTATCTTCTCAACCCTATATTTTCTTACATGAACATCTTCAATGTATGTACAGAGATGGGCTTAATGTAACATGTGAAGTGAGCCACCAATTGACTTCAATTCCCATCAGCCTCAGGCATGCTTACCCAATGGTGAGAGATGATGGGAGTCGTAGTCCAGCAACATCGGGGGGGGGGGTTCATGATGTCTATGAAAAGGATATTTGAGACTGCAGTCCTATATCCATGTAACCTGGAAGTAGCCTGAGAGATTTGAGGCAATCATAGATGTGTTCTAAACACACAGGGCCATTTCATGGGATCTTTGCTGACATCAGCAACCTTAATGCCCTCACTGTTTGATAGCAAGGACTAGCTAGATTATTGTACAGATAAAGATATTTCCTAAAACAGATAAGACCTTTATTAGGCAATGGGTTGGTTCTTGTGTTTAAACTCCATGCTATGTTTTCAAGGTGAAAAGGGTCTGAAACAAAGTTGAAGCATCTGAGACAGTTTTAGATGGAAATTTTTAGAGGGAAAGAACCGGATAAAGACCAAGGTTGTTGTTGCTTTTCCTTTAGTAAACTTGGTGGAAACTGAAACAAACAAAAAAATGCTTGTTGATTCAAGGCAGTTTGTTATATTTAAGGATAAACATTTAGAGGGAACTTTTAAATTTCCACAATTTCGAGATGGGTTTGCAAAGCACATTGCAGTTTTTGATCCCATTTGCCTTCACAACAGTCGTGTGGGGTAAGTTGTCAGCAATCCCATTTTACAGCTGGGAAATTGAGGCAGAGAGGCAATGACTCACCTCAGGTTGTACAGCATCTAGATCTCCAAGATTCAAATGCAACTCCCTGTTCCTTTGTACCTATGTAGAACAATTTGCTCTTAAAGTTTTGACTCAAATGTAAGCAAACGTTTCCATTCCGACAGCTAAAAACAACAACCCTCCGAAAAGCAGACACAATTAGGGTTGCACACAACCCTTTTATTTTTGCAAAATACAAATGGTTATGATCAGAGTGAGCACTCAGTGCCCAGTGAAATGGTCACTTGATTGCTCTACATGCACCCAGATTAGGTCACCAATGTACCCTTTGAGCCAACCACAGTCTAACTGCAGGGTGATGCAATTTGCCAGGATTCACTCACCAAAAGCAGCAGCCCACATCCTGCCACACTTTGAAAGGGTCACATGAATCAGCTCAAAACCCACCACAAATCAATTGTTTTTACACAACTGCAAATTCACAAATACCAACTAGAATGACAACTATCCATGGAGCAGACCAGTATTTGGAACACCAACAAAAACCCTAAAGCACAGAACACTTCAAATGCGATGCTTCTGAAACGTTAAGAAGAAATTCAGTTCACTGCTCAGAATGAATTTAATTGGAAGCTTGCATGGAAAATGACCAGCTTTACAGTAGGCTTATTTGTTGCTTCACATGCGCCTCTAAAAGTAACTTAAAAGGAGATTTGGACAGCTTTGGGACAGATCCACACCATGCATTTAAAGCACTTCCAACACACATTTAAAGTGCATGACTTCCACCAGAAAATCATCAGGACTGTAGTCCCCCTCCCCAACAGTGCTAAAATTTCCAGCACCCTTAACAAACTACAGTTCCCAGAATTCTTGGGAGGGGGAGTCCTGTGCACTGAATGTGCTTTAAATGTATGGGGTGGCTCTGCCCTTGGTTTATTCTTCAGAGTGTATTATTAGCAGCAGCAGCATTCCTCCCCCTCAAGTAAGTTCTCTGGTCCGCCAGGGTACAAGTCCCCACCCCGCCCCCCAAAATAACAGCCCTAGGAGTCATCCAGACAAACCCAAAACTAGCCCTGTTTAGATATTCTTTTCACATGAGTGACTATGCAAAGTGGGGAGGAAGAACATGTCCAACCTTTCTGCAACACACACACACACACACACACACACACACACACACACACACACACACGTATGTACATTCAGAGAGAAGGTCTGCACAGATCTATACAGTTACCAAAGTTTATTTATCAGCCCCTGTGGCTAATCACACAGTACTGTATATAAAAAAAAATCTACAGCGTCTCAATTAACAATCATTTACATAAATAATAAGATGTGATATGTATCCTTTTGTAACCCCCACAGCAACCTGTAAGGTAGATGGGAATCATTATATATGTTCAAGGGATCTCTCCCTACTTGTGACTCCCAGCATGCTGCGTCTGATATTGGAGGCAGAACACATTTATTATGGCTAATAGCCATTGATAGCCTTACGCTCTGTGGATTTGCCTATTGCTCTTTAAAAACCATCCATGTTGGTGGCCATCGATACATCTAGTGGGAAAGAATGCCATAGTTTAACTACATGCTCCATGAAGAAGCACTTCCATTTCTGTCCTGAGTCTTCTGACATTCCACTAGTATTGTGGTGCAGCGAGGGGAAAACAACACTCTATCCACCTTCCCCACACCATGCATAAATCTTACACACTTCTATCATTGCCACCCTTTACTAGTCTTCTTTTCCTAAACTGAAAATCCCCAAATGTTGCAACCTTTCCTCAAAGGGAGTTGCTCCAAGCCATTGATCATTTTGGCTGCCCTTTCCCGAATCTTTCCCAGCTCTATAGGATGCCTTCTGAGGTGCAGTGACCAGCACACAGTGTTCCAGTAGTTGCACCATAGATTTGTATAATGGATCTGAAGCTGAGAGAGTGCGGTTTGCCTAAGGACCACATGAGGAAGGCAGAGGGAAGATTGAAACCAGTGGCCTTCCTGATCCACAGACTAGCCTCTTTGCCATTATTGCACCAGCTCCCCCAACTCTGTCGAGTGAGTTTGGTGAGTCTCGGGGAAATAAGAAAATATATTATTTTATGTTCTGTGAAGCAACAACACTTTGGAATAGTGGTGAATCCTTTAAAATGAAGGCAATCTGGCGATTCTGAAGCAGACAAGACGTACTTACTTCATTGTGTGACTCAAGAGCAGTATCCACAGTTGCTTTGAAGTGGTTCAGACCAAAGGAGGGAGAGTTTAAGAATGAGAGAGTGGAGAACATATTACTGTACAGAAGCTCTGTACAGTACAGAACTGTACAGAAGAGGCAAATACACAGTACACAATCTGCCCTCATTTGTTCTCTTAAATGCTAAGCATGATGTCGCTGGGGGAGGCTGAGCATACAAAATCCTCTTGCCTTGGCTTTGCTCTTTACAAGCTCTTGCTCACAAAGGCCATTAACCAGCGGGAACAGCAAATAGTGCTGCAAAGGAGCTGAAAAGGAAATTTTATGCACAACAAGCTGTGTGCGTGCAGGTATATTACTGGTAACAAAACTGATTCTCAAGCTTGAAAATGATTATCCAGAGGCATCACAGAGGGCAGTATGCTATTTGTAGGGCTGCCCTATCCAAGTCCAGTTTAAAGATAAAGAACCATGAGAGAGAGCTGCAGGGAACTTGGCGCTGCCCTGCAGGGAACTTAAGGGGCACTTGAACAGGCACACACAGCAGCAGAGCACAGTCTTCTCCATTACGGTGAAATGTTTGTGTTTCTATTTAGTCATTATTCCTATATTTACATAAATAAGTGTAAGCAAATTTTATGCAAATATATGTCATCTTTTGATCCTTGTTTTTGATTGTGCCTTTCTCTCTCTCTCCACTCCCCTTCCTTCTTTTTGAGGTTTGCAAATAGCCACTCTAGGCAATGCCTAAATGAACATAGTTACATTGCAGTATTTCCTTTTAATCCAGGAACCAGCAATGGAGCCATTGGTCACAGCTCCTGCTTTGCATGCAAAAAGCTATAGATTCAATCCCTTGCTCCTACAGCTACAACTAGGAAAGACTCCTGTCTCAAACCCTAAAGCAGGCATCCCCAAACTGCGGCCCTCCAGATGTTTTGGCCTACAACTCCCATGATCCCTAGCTAACAGGACCAGTGGTCAGGGATGATGGGAATTGTAGTCCAAAACATCTGGATGGCCGAAGTTTGGGGATGCCTGCCCTAGAGAGCTACTGCCTGTCAACAGGGTCAATACGGAGCAGCTGGATCAATGGTCTAACTCAGGCATCCCCAAACTTTGGCCCTCCAAATGTTTGGGACTACAATTCCCATCATCCCTGATCACTGGTCCTGTTAGCTAGGGATCATGAGAGTTGTAGGCCAAAACATCTGGAGGGCCGCAGTTTGGGGATGCCTGGTCTAACTCCATATAAGGGGGTTCCCTTAACATAGTGGTTCTCAAACTTTTTTCTCTGAGCCACACTTTCAGATTAACAATTTGTCCATCCCACACTATTATTCTTTCTTATGGATGAGCAAAACATTGGGGGGGGGGGGACTCCTAGCAGTGCTTGATTTATAACATAGAATACAATTACTGGTACTTTATAATATGGGCATCCAGAAAGTATAAAACAATGCAACTCCATAATAACGCAAATCATTCCTAAAATATAATTATAAACGAGCCTCTTGTGTATGTACCTTAAGTATGCATGCAAACTGAATGAGAGGCGTGAGCATGCAGTATCACTTAAATGTTCTTGCTCTCATTTCGCAAATGAAAAACAAACATTTTGATACCATACTACAGTATGTGTGCTACACTGAACTGTTTCAATGTTACTTTGATTTGTTCTTGAATCTTTCCACCACACTTGCCACATCCTTTGAGATCCACTGTCTCAATACATCTATTCATCAGGATAAGGCTACTAGCCGAGGCTCTCCCTGGCTCAGACTGTACTCAGCTCCCTTCCAATTTCTGCTCTTGTGACCTGTGCAAGTCTTGTAGTTGGCCTTAAAATAACAGTAAAGGTAAAGGGACCCCTGACCATTAGGTCCAGTCGTGGCCGACTCTGGGGTTGCAGCGCTCATCTTGTGTTATTGGCCAAGGGAGCTGGCATACAGCTTCCAAGTCATTCCAGCATGACAAAGCCGTTTCTAGCGAACCAGAGCAGCACATGGAAACACCGTTTACCTTACCTATTTATCTACTTGCACTTTGACGTGCTTTCAAACTGCTAGGTTGGCAGGAGCTGGGACCGAGCAACGGGAGCTCACCCCGTTGCGGGGATTCGAACCGCCGACCTTCTGATCGGCAAGCCCTAGGCTCTGTAATTTAACCCATAGTGCCACCTGCGTCCCGAGCGTACTAAAACATAAAAAGAGTCTGTAAAAAGGAATAATTGGATTGTACAGGCAATACTGTACCTACATGTACACTGATTCATAGACCAGATCTGCACAGCTTGCCCAGCCCACCAGCTGAATCTTGTGGCTTGTAAAGTGCTTTACAACTTCTTTGTTTTTGCTATCCTGGGCAAGTAACAAAATCAGGTGGTCTATTGACTCCTTGGTAGGCTAGGTTTGGCTACCACCACACACTGCACTCTGCAAGAGGCATGTTTTATGTGTGGCACTTGAGACTCACTCCCATAGTCCTCCATGTGAAGAATTTACGTGCTGAAGCTACAAGTGAACTGCTCAAAGCAAACCAGAACTAAAACCTACATGCAGCCAGTGGATGCAATACAAATAAATGCTGCTGATAATCAATCCCTCCATCTGATCAAAGGCATCCAATTTGTGCTGCTAATTACAACAGAAAACCCATCAAAACTAGATATTATGACTATGGTTTGTGGGAGGGACTACTATGTTGCTCTCCTCCTCCTCCCTCCCTCCCTCCCTCTCCCTCTCTCCCACACTCTCTCTCATGTTCCATTTCTGCTCCCGCTGGTTCAAAGCACTTAGACAGACAGGGTTATATAACCTTATTTATACTTTGCACAATTGTGCATTTTTGCAAATTGGCTCAGTGGGACCATAAAACGTTGTTGCTGATGGCAAGGAACAGAGGAAATGCAAGGGGCACTCATTCGAAAGCAGGTATCATTGCCACGCATGAATGCACAAGTCCTCCTCAGAGATTTGAAAGAGGGAGAGAAGACCCAGGAAAACGATAGCATCTGCCCTCTGTTGCTTCAAAGATTACCTAATATTTATTTATTTAGGCATTCTTATATCACCACCACCCAAATTCATATAAAATATCAGTGTAACTTATATATAGAAGCATTTTCATAGATAACACTGATGTGTACACAAGCATTGCAGGGCAGCCCTGCAGTATCAGAAAAGCGAAGCGACTTTCCATGCAGTGATGACGCTGCTGCTGCTGCGGACTCCTGACTCTGCCGGCACATTGGATGAGACCATGTAACTCAAATTCTGTTGCTGGACCACAACAGGGCCCCAGGATAGACCAGAGCAGAGTTCAGTTTTTGTTTGACACTGCTGCACTCCACCCTCACTTGGTGGTTTTCTCTAGGACATGTGGTTTTGCTTCCAGTGTGGATGCCCAACAGCTAAAGCCAGGAACGCCCAAGATAGCCATACAGCTTCCCAGCTCCTACTTCAGTCATGCCAGCTGACGAAATTCAGGAACAGACATGGACTTGGGGGGGGGGGGCTAAAAGGTGACAGCATGTTCTTTGCTTGGCTATCAGACACATATTTTTTTTTAAAAAAATAGGAAGTCATTTGACACAAGGCTACAGCTTTCTCATCTGCAAGAAGTAGTAGAAGAACACCAGACACACCCAGCTTTCCCCAAAAGCACTGAGGGCAGCCTGAGCTAGCGAATGTGGATGAATTCAAGGCCATATAGTCATTTCTGGCACACAGATTTTCTTTCTGGGAAGGAAGGGTCAAAGCAACACTAATGCCAAGGCAAATGGAAATCAGGCTATGACAGAACACTCTTCCTGAGTTATGGGCAGTGGGTGTTTCTTCATGAGATAAATTCTGCTCTGAAGATTCAGGGACAAATTTACATAATCAAAATGGCGCACGTGCATGCATGCACGCACGCACAGAAAGAGAGAGTTTTAGAGCTGAGGTGGCTAATCTATGGCCCTTCAGATATCATTGAACGCCAACTCACATCACCTCCAGCCCCCCTAGCAATGGTCAGGAATGATGGGAGTTCTAGTCCATCAATACACAGAGCTTCCTCACCCCTGCTTCAGACTGTTCAAAGCACTTGACAGAATTACCTCAGTAATTCTTACCACAACTCTGTCGGTGCTGGCTCTAGGCCCAGGGTTTTTTGTTTGTTTGTTTGTTTGGGTGTGTGGAGGGCCCTCAGAGGATCCCCACTTCCTCACACCATCAATCCTTTAATGTGGAAGAGGATATTTCAGCTTTGCATGACAATGTCCTCCTGCTAAGGAAGCCTGTTCAACACAACTATTAAAGGTGCAGAAGCGCCCCGCCACGCCCCCGGTCCTCTTTTGTACCCAACAACCAAGGGAGAAAAGTGAAAGAGCAGGCAGTGGCCACACATGTGGGTGAGCAGGGTGACAGGTGACTCAGAGCCAGGGAGTTCAGTCAGCGTTGGGCTTTGGCAAGTGACCCGTGATGTCCAAGTCCTGAATTTGTTTAGACTGGCCAATATTATTCTCCCTATACTGCAGAAGAACATAGTACCTGTTCATGACAGAGATGAGATTTCAGCGAGAAACATCCTGGTTTATGGTCCAATCCCTTATCTATACTATACCACACAGTGGCATGCCTTTGCCGCCACCTCCTCTGCTGCAGAAACATTTCTGAACCTCAACAAATCTGTGTCATGGTGCTTTTAACTATCTCTAAATTTCTGTTCACTGCAAAACCACCACAACGAATAACTACAAAGAGGAATTATGGCTCTCAACCACCTGCTAACAGTTGAGAATGGATAATGATGTGACCAAGTGGCTTCAGGTTCCAGTAACAAGATATGGCCCGAAGTGGTAGACCTACATTTTTGGGGCCCCTGTAGTTTGAACTGGGGTCTGGGACGAGGTCTGGGAAACCACTGTTGTCTTCTACAATTGGATTGTTCCACAACAGATCACCACACCTTTACATCACCTTTACTGACCCTCAAACTTTGGGATTGTTGAAATATATATAAGAAAATAATAATCATGCAATTCAAATTGGGTCTACTAGATTAAAAAAAGCAATATGGACTAAAGTCACTTCTGGGCCCCCTCTGAAATTAGGGGCCCTGAAGCTTAAGCTTCATTAGTTTCATAGTAGATCCACCCCGGCAATCACATTACATATTTAGGATGGTACATTTCACTGGGTCATGCCATTGTTCCCTCTAGCTCAGTGACTGGCAGGGGATTCTTTCCCAGCCCTACCTGGAAATGTCAGGGTTTGAACCTGGGGTCTTCTGGATGCAATGCAAATGCTCTACCACTGACCATGACCCTTCCTGCTATGCTAAGTGTCTTGAGGAACTGCACACAGTTTGGGAATGAGGCAGAAACACTTCTTTGATTAAATCAGCAGTACAAAGACATCTTAAACTTTAAACCCCATTTTCCAGCATGGTGTGCTCTTGCCCAAAAGTAAATTGCCTGTAAAATGAGGCAGTGCAGGGAGAAATGTCTGCGGCAACTGTACTGAATTAACCTTCATTTTCCAGGGTTATGCTACCTACACAGGGAATATGCATGCACCCGGGACACCCTATCCTAGCAACGAGAAACCCCCTTGCCCAGCAACTAAATCTCTCCAGGCATCAATACAAACATTTCCAGAGGATAAAGAGCGGGTAGAAGCTCCTGCCTTTTCACACAAGTTTTGGCATGAAAGGCAGCGCTAAACCACAACACACAGGCAAACAAACCGAGTGGCTGACATCCAGAATATAAAGGCATCCTCCAGCCAAGAGCTGGGATAGCCCCCGCCCCAGTCCTCCAAGCTTCCCCACCACCACCAACCGCCCAAATTCACACTTAACAGGCTCTGCATTCATTCTCTTCCCTTGAAAATTCACCAAAAAACTTGAAAAGAAGGGGAGTGGGGATGGAGTAGGGGTAAGAATCAAATGAAATCCAGATTCAGAAAACTGTTTTGACCCTTGCTACTTCTCTAGCAGCAACATCTACCGTATGTGCAGACCATAAAAATGGTGATGGGAAGGCAGAGTTAAAGAAATGCAACTTATAGAATGCTGGAGTGAAATAAGAGAGGTTGGTTGATCTGTTTTCAATGAAGCTGAAGAACCCACAAGGGGTAATGGGTGAAAGTGGGGGTGAAAGACAGAAACACACACACACACACACACACACACACACACACACACACACACACCCTATCAAATGACCCCAGCACTCACCTGTAATCCGGTCCCTCTCCATCCCGACCAGATGTATTCAGCATCCGCCTGTCCCAAATTGTACTTTTTAACCACTCTCCCTGTTGCTTTCCCCCAGCTTTCCTTCTCCTCCTCCTCCTCTTCTTCAAAAAAATGTTTTTAGTCTAATTTCTTCAATCGGCTGCAATCACGAATGCACCCGGATTACCACATTTCCATGTGCTGATCATATGTTTGTGCTCCAAACTGAAGTAGCTTTGTCTCGTGGAAATAGAGAGAGAGAGAGGAATAAAGAAGGTGCCAAAGGCATGACCCAGGAAAAAAGAGAGAAATTCAACGTGATTTCTCTCCCCCCCCCACTCGAAAAAAATATATTCTGCCACGTGCAGGGCTAAACTGAGAAACTCAGTTCACCCGCAAGACAGTCTTAAAGGCACAGTGCGTACATTTCCAGGACAAGGCTGCCGCTCTCTTCTTGACTTGTCATTTAATATTAGCTGGGAGATGCTCTGCAACTTGGCTCCTTGGAACAAAGCAAGCAACTCTCCGCCAGCTGCTAAAAAGTCTCTCCTGATTTCTCCATGCTTAATTCTGCTGCTGTTTCTCCTCCTCCCCTACTTTTTTGGCTTAAAAAGCACTTCATAGCTCCAGAAGCCAGCTGATTCCTCCATCCAGCCTGGTCTGAGGTTTTGTGATTGTTTTTTAGGGGGGGGGTCAAATTATACACAAACTATTCAGCTGATGAAGGCTGACTTCACTCCTCAGTAGAATGAGAGGGAGAGGGAGAGAGAGAGAGAGAATGAGAGAGAATCACAGGCTGTTGGCTACTAGGGAGGATTAAAGCACATGTTTGCTGTCTCCAGTGAAGAGGCTTCCTACTCAGTCTTGGCAAGGAGCTGCCGTGTTGCCTTGGCATGAGGAACTGCCTGCTGGACCTTCCCTTGTCACATATGCCAACAGAGAGATGGGGCTCCTACAGCTGGCCTGTAACTGAGAGGCTGCAAAATCTCTCTTGCCATTGATGGGGTGGGGTGGTGGTGGAGCAGCCTAGAGGGAAAAGGCTGGATCTCCAGGAGCCCCTGTCAAAAACTCAAGGTGATGAAGTCTGTGCTGGCAGAGCAACCAACCAGAGTGGAAATTAAATGGAACAGTCACGGTGAGCTCACCAACAAGGTGGGGTATCACAGCTGGTTTTATTAAATTGTTGCTATGACTTGGGAGGGTGCTGGCATGGGCATCCTCCCCTTGCAATGCCTACCAGAGAATGAACTTGGACTTATTTGCAGCTGTCAGGGTGGGTCTGCAATGGGTTATTTACAGCAACAGGATGTGCTCATTTAGTATCTCTTCCCATCAAGGCAGCCCACCCATGCCTTGAGCTCAGCCATCATTCATCCCTGGTCTACCCAACAAGAGGGGACCATAGCACAGTTTTTGCAGCCTCTCCTGGCTAAGGTGTGATTTGGATTGCTGGTGGGTAGGTGGAAATGCCTTTTGGGTGCATGGCTGGACTGCATCAAGCTGGCAGAACTTGTGACTTACCAAGCCAAATGATCACCCGGAGCTTGAGAAAATTCCTGGTTCTACTGCCAAGAGGTTGTTGAGTTGCTGGCAGGCATACTTGGCTAAGTGGGCTGCATTTGGCTTGCTAGGTCCCAAGTTATGCAGGCATGGGCTAGATCAGGCATCCCCAAACTGCGGCCCTCCAGATGTTTTGGCCTACAACTCCCATGATCCCTAGCTAAGAGAACCAGTGGTCAGGGATGATGGGAATTGTAGTCCAAAATATCTGGAGGGCCGAAGTTTGGGGATGCCTGGGCTACCGTGTTTCTCCAAAAATAAGACACCGCTTATATTTATTTTCCCTCAAAAAACAAAACAAAACAAAACACGGTGGCTTATTTTTAGGGGATGTCTTTTTTATTATTAAGTATGGTACAGTTTAACCTACAGTTTAGCCTACAAGGTTAAACTGCCGATCACTATGGCTTATTTTCGGGGTATGGCTTATTTTCGGAGAAACAGGCAGATTGTCCCTTTCAGCTCCAGGGTTTGGTCAACCAACATCTCTCCATCTAGTTTTTAAAAAACGAATAGGCTGATCGCAATATGCCAAGGGTCATGCATGTGGAGTTTCAGGAAGCGGCCATCAGCAAGCGACCAGATTCCTGCCAGTCCTATTCATAGGGCTGCCTCCACACAAATTCTGCACAGATAGCCAATGCTAACAAATGCACTGGAATCACTCTAGAAAGCACTCCTGTAGAAACAAATGTTGCCAGGCCCAAAAACTGCTGAGCCTGAAAATGTTCTCCTGATCTCCCAGTCCAGTTTCCAGTAAAGAGAGGCAGGAGCCTCCAAAGCCATTACTGTACTTGAAAAGGTTACAGGTAGGTAGCCGTGTTGGTCTGGGTCGAAGTAAAATAAAAAAATTCCTTCAGTAGCACCTTAAAGACCAACTAAGTTTTTATTTTGGTATGAGCTTTCGTGTGCATGCACACTTCTTCAGATACAGTGAAATAGGAGTCCCCAGGCACTTATAAACAACAGATCAACAGAGCCAGACTGATACCTAGAGAGAACCTGCTGCAAGACAGACCCAAAAAAGAAAATAACAGAACACCACTAGTCATCACATACAGCTCCCAAGTTAAAACAATACAACGCATCATCAGAGATCTACAGCCTCTCCTGGACAATGACAGCTCCCTTTCTCAAGCTCTGGGAGGAAGACCTTTCATTGCCTACAGACAGCCACCCAATCTTAAACAACTCCTCACCCACAATAATACAACCACCAGACTTAACATGGACACTGGTACCAGAGCCTGCAATAAACCCAGATGCCAACTTTGCTGCCACATACACCCGGACAACATCATTACTGGCCCCAACAACATCCAACATACCATCTCAGGACTATTTAATTGCTCATCTTCTTACATTGTGTATGCCATCAAATGCCAACAGTGCCCTTCAGCTCTCTATATTGGACAAACAGGCCAAACCCTACGCCAAAGGATAAATGGACATAAATCTGACATCAGGAACCAGAAGACAGAAAAACCAGTAGGAGAACACTTCAATCTCCCAGGACATTCTATACAAGATCTCAAAGTAGCTGTCTTACTACAAAAGAATTTCAGAAATAGACTGGAAAGAGAAGTTGCTGAATTACAACTTATCACCAAGCTCAAAACCATGGAGGGACCTGGTTTGAACAGAGATATCGGATTCTTATCTCATTATACATGATAAGCGATCTTCAGCCATCTCAACCCTTGCTTTTTCATGCAAAACCATTTGCAGTCGTTTTCGGTCATCAACAGCTATCAGTCAGTCAATCACCCACTTCCACCACCCTTCTGAGTGATCCCCCCTCCCCTCCCCCTCCCCACCCCCTCCCCACCCCTTCTCTACATAAGTGCCTGGGGACTCCTATTTCACTGTATCTGAAGAAGTGTGCATGCACACGAAAGCTCATACCAAAATAAAAACTTAATTGGTCTTTAAGGTGCTACTGAAGGAATTTTTTTATTGTACTTGAAAAGGATTAGCTAAAGGTGGGGAACCAGTGACCATCCAGTGGTTGCTGGTCTATGGCTCTCATACAGGCTGGGTCAGATGAGAGTAGCTGTTCAAAAACATCCAGAGGGCTACAGGTGCCCCATCCCTGTGTCCATGCCATTCATCCAATAAAATCTACCACTACGACTATTACAGTGGTTAATATACCAGTGCAGTAAACCTGACTCAAATCCCGAGTGGATTCCCAAAGACAGTTGAATACTGTAGCACCTTGTACACCTCTTTCTGGAAACACCAGCAGCCATGCTGGCACCAAACATATTGCTCTGCTTTCCTTTGGACCACATCAGTGAGACTGAGAGGGCAGTCCTGTCATCTGGACAGCCCAAGGACTCCATACACAGCCCAGGCTTTCACCATGGGAAGGTCACTTTGGTGCTGCTAATGCAGCTGTTTGACTTCACCCCTGGAGGTGCATTTGTCTCTCGAGACAGAAAGGTTCCAACAGGAGAAAGATCTGTTTTATATATGCAGTGGGGTGTGGGACTTGGAGGAAATTTTATGCACCCATAGACTGCATGCAGAACATGTGTGATGCAGAATGTATGTGTGTTCAGTTCATGTACTGCCTGCCTGCCACACATGCTTCCAGGATAGGTGTGTAAGCCAGAGACTCATTTTGCACTTCTCACCCACATGTAGTTCAACCATAAACTGGGAGCCTTATGAACTCATCATTTGTCTTATTGCTGACATAAAGTTTGCAAGAACAACTGCAAGGTTTGGGGCACAGGTGTTATTATCCTCACATTACACATGAATTCATGGCTGAACTGAGATTTATTTATCTCTATTTATTTAGGAACATAAGGTGAGCCTGCTGGATCAGACCAATGGCCCATCTAGTTCAGCATCCTGTCCTCACAGGAGCCAACCAGATTCCCGTGAGAAGCCTGCAAGCTGGACATGAGTGCAACAGCACCCTGCAATTCCCAACAACTGCTGTTTGGAGGCATGCTGCCTCTGACAGTGGAGGCAGAACATGGCCACCATCTAATCCTCTTCTAAAGTCCACCTCCACCATTCAGCCCGGACACTGAGATCCAGCACCAAGCCTTCTGGTGGTTCCCTCATTGCGAGAAGCCAAGTTGCAGGGAACCAGACAGAGGGCCTTCTCGGTACTGTAGTGGCACCCACCCTGTGGAACACCCTCCCAGCAGATGTCAAGGCAATAAGTAACTATTTTACTTTTAGAAGACAACCGAAGGCGGCCCTGTTTAGGGAAGTTTTTAATGTTTGATGCTGTACTGTTTTTAATATTCGGTTGGAAGCCACCCAGAGTGGCTGGGGAAACCCAGCCAGATGGGTGGGGTATAAATAATAAATTATTATTATTATTATTATTATTATTATTATTATTATTATTCCATTTTAAAACCATCACTGCTTCCTGCACCCCACATTTATTCCTTCATGGAACCCAAAGTAGCAGGTGCAGGTGGACACAGGAAATACCAACTATAGATGAATGGCAGATGAAAATGATGGACTTTATGGAACTTGCCGAACTGACTGGGAGGATCCACTACCAAGAGGAGGAGACGGTAGAGGAAGATTGGAAGAAATTTAAAGTATATTTGGGGGGGAAAACATTGTAATATTTAGAAATTTATATTCCTTAGGGAAGTAGATATAGGTTTTCAGTATAGAATTATGATTTAGGTATATCATGTATTTTTATTGATTGTTTATCTTAGTTTAAGTTTGGAAACTGTCAAGGATGAATGTAATTGAAATTCAGATGGGGGGGATGGGGAAATCACCCAATGATGTTAAGAAAAGTTATGTTTATATAAGAAGTATTTTTGTTTTGTTTGTTTATATGTTAGTTTATGTTTTCTTATTATAAAATGAATAATGTTTTTTTTTAAAAAAAAGTAGCGGGTGCAGGTGATTCCCAGGTGGTCTCCTGTCTAGACATTGACCAAACCCAGACCTGTGTAGCATCATGTGCCTTAAGACCACACCCTAGGACTTGAGACTCCCCATTCACTGATCTTCTTAGGTCAAGCGGACTTCTGCAACACTTGGGACATACCTCGTAATGAAGGATGCTTGAGAAGCATGTCTTGGGGTTACATTAAAACTGTCCTTCCAAGTGCTTGTCTATCTGCACAGCTGTCACGGCTTCCTCCAGAGCCCTCCCATGTTTGAGAATACCCTTCCCAGGCCCTGGACTCCAAATTTAGATGTGCTGTTCCAGCCTGCTTGACCCATGCTGACTAAGTGGAATAATTTTGCATCATGGAGAACGAGTATGGCTTGACTACATCCCCCAAATGACATCCACCCATCTCTCTCTCTCTCTCTCTCTCTCTCTCTCTCTCTCTCTCTCTCTCTCTCTCTCTCTCTTATAAGCACATGACATTGCTGGTCTGCATTTATCTTGTGATTCATTTCCATCCCCAGATTATTAGGACAGATGAATCATCTTCCCATGAAGCTGGAGAAGCAGCTGAGAATTCTGCCTTTTGGGTTGCAGCCTCCATAGGCAGGCAGGCACTGAACTTATATGTGCTTTCCCCACGCGTCTGCTAAATATGGCTTTCTGGTTACTGGGAGTTGGTGAGCAGGACAGGAAGTGGCATGTGGGATCAGACAAATGCATTCCAACCAATGTGGTCCCTTCGGAGAAAAAAAGTAGGAAACACAGCAACAGGCACTCAGTCACTCCTTCTAAAACTTGAGTAATTATACCATAGGAGCCCTTCAAATACTCTGACACAGGAAGGCTTGTTTAATGTCTTTCATATCTGCCAGTGCAACTCTGGATGCTCTTTTCTGCCTACAATCTCTTATACAGTCATCTTGCAGGATTAGACAGTTAAGCAAGAAGCTATGTCTTTCCATACATGGTAAGAAACTCTGCATTTTTCATTGAACTGTATAATACAGAAGACAAGGCTACGTGGCCTGCTCAGGCTCCAATGTGTGTTATATTTCAGTAGTGTGATATAGTGGTGTGCTATGCAGCTGGTTACAGGGAGAAAAGAAACTCCTTGTTATCACTCCCCAGGCCATTTCTGAGCATGATTCAAAGAGCTGCTTATGACCTACAAAGCCTATACAGCGTGGGTCCAGGCTATTGGAAGGACCACATCTTCCTATATGAGCATGCCCAGGCTTTGGGACCTTCCGGAAACACCTTTCTCTTGGTCCTGCCACCTTCACAGGGATGTTTGATGAGGCCATGAGAGAGGGTCTTCTTGGTGGTTACTCCTGGATTGTGGAACTCCCTCCCACAAGAGGCTAGGCTGGTGCCCTCTCTGTTTTCCTTTTACTGACAAGCAAAGACTTTTCGGTTCAGACAGACTTTTGAGGCAGGGTTTTCTGCGGCTGCATGTTGTGCTTTTAGATGCATCCAGTACTGCCTTTAATGGAGTTACTTTTTAATATGTATAGTGTGTGTATAGTTGTATCTGTCTAAGGGCTTATTCACTCTTGCCTTTCCTCTGCACCTTCCAAGCACTTTAAAGCTCTCTGTCAGAACACACACTCTCTCTCTCTCTCTCTTTTTGCCCTGGAGCTCTCCCCGCAAAAACCCACTCTTTAAAGCCAAATTGGAGCAAACAGCAATCTACAGAAAACCCGAACTGCGATTTAAAGAGTGGCTTTTCACAGAGAAAGCTCTTGGACAAAAAGAGAGTGTGCTTGGACTTTTAAAGCACAGACCTGTGCCTGGAAAGAACAAGACAAAAGCTAAGTGTGGATAAGCCCTTAATTTATACTGTGAGCTGCCTTGGGTGTTACACTGGGAGAATGGCAGGATATTAAAAAATAAATAAATAGCAGTGTGCCAGGACTATACCTTATTCCAAGTACCTCCAAGCAAAGGCAATGTTGTGGGGAAGTTCTTATAAAGCTTTCTTTCTTTTCAGTATGTTTTCTTTCAGTTTGAGAATGGGAGATGCTTGAAGGTATAAAATGTGTGTGTGTGTGTGTGTGAGAGAGAGAGAGAGAGAGAGAGAGAGAGAGAGAGAGAGAGAAGAGAGAGAGAGAGATTTTCTATATTCTGTCTGCATGTTTTGGATGCAGCTAACCTCTTGCAAAACTCACAGGAGAGTTCAGATTTTTAAAAATAAAAATAAAAACGTATCTTTCTGCACAGATAAATATGTGCATATAAGTTTCATTAACTTTCAGCCCAGCCAGCCATCATCTTTAGCTGCTGACATGGAAAGCTTTTTTCTTGGATGGGGTGTGGGGACAGGAAGAAAAGCAAAATCCAATTAAAGGCTCGAAACTTCGATTTGGACAGACCTTGTCTTTCATGCTCAGAAGTCCATTCCAAAGCAACAAGGGCAGTGCTCGCAACAGAGAGACAAATAAAGCATCCATTATGCAGGCAGCCAAGCTCAGACAGCTTTGGATATTCTGAGCAGCTTCAGAAATGCAGGAAACGTGTAAGGGAATCCCAGGCTGGATGCTGGGATTATCCACAGTGTACAGACAATGAACACGGCATTTCCAAGGAATGCAGTGCTCTCATTGGTCCAAGCACCATGCACCACACATGACATACACAGTACCTGCACTTACAAAGGTCAGGTCAGACAATTGGTTCAACTAGCCCAGCATTGCCTACTACATGGGTAGTCCCCTCCTGATGTTAGACTACAGTTCCCATCATCTCTGACCACTGACCACATTGACTACGGATGATGGGAATCTGGAGCCCAATAACATATTGAGAATGCCATGTTGGCTACCTTTGGCCTACTTTGAAAGGCAGAGGTCTTACAGATGACCGACGCGGCCGCACTGGGTGGCACACTGCAGGGGGCGCCACAACAATGCTGCAGAACGGAAGGTGAGAGATTGGGGGGGCGGGCAACCACCAAATTTTAGCGTCGCACAGAGCGCTGCTGAAATTTGAGAGACTGAAGTCTGCCACTACATGCCGCCTGCGGTATTTTAATTGCGACACCAATGATAAAAAAAAAATCTAGTAGGATAACTGGCACATATTTTCTGGTATATTTACTTACTTTCTTAATATTTTTCTGGCAAGCCATCAATCAGGAGCACAGAGATCACCCATGTGGAATGCATTAACTATTGATAACCAATATAATAAAGTGCTAAGATCCAGTAGCAGATGCCCCATTATTAGGCAATTTTAATTTTAAAAGCTTTCCCAGGTGATTAGTCTACCCGCCTCCCCCAAAATAATGAGCCGAATTTGAGGGGAGGGGGAACAAAAGACCTGTTGTCTAGCACCCCAGAATATTTTTAATGATAACATTGTAAAGAAACGTATTGTAAGGGGAGCTGCCATCTCTGGGAGTTTACGACCATATATTCTGTTGTTATATTCAGAGTTTTAGTTTCTGGAGTTTTGGTCTGCAACTTTCATTAAGAATAGTTCCCCTCTGGCTGAACTGCTGTTGAGCAGAAAACCCATGGAATATGGTATCCTGCCTGAGCCTATTACTTCCTAGGAGCTTGGATGGAAGCTTTTAGGTATAAACTTTTTTTTAATCTATTCTGCATACTAAACTCTGCTTCCACATACCTCCTACACCACACATTATCTCCCAAGGAACATTTTAAACCAGCAATTACTGACTACCTATAAGAATGGCTATCCATCAAAGCTACAGAGTGACTGAAGGTTATCTTGCTAGCTCCAGGCCTTTCTGTTATGTAAGGTCCTTCATGCACACTGAGACATGTTGCTTGAAGGAGTAGAAAAGAAGGAATTTGCTTTGAGATGAGAAAAAAATATTTAATAGCACACTGTGTTTTCCAGTGTCTAGATTAGCCTTTCCCAATTCTGGTGCCCTCCAGGTGCTGTTGACCTCCAATTACCATCAGCCCCAGACAACATGGCCAATGGTCAGGGATGCTGGGAGCCAGGGCCGGCACACCCATGAGGCAAAGTAAAGTGACTGCCTCAGGCGGCAGCCTCCACAAAGGCAGCAGATTCCCAAAGTAGAGCTTTATGCCTTGCTTGTTCCTGATGTAGATCTTCACTTACCACTTCTTGCCTGTTGTGGAGGGGGGCACCATTTTGTCATTTCCCTCCAGGTGCCAAAATGGTTTGGGAGCTATAGTTACACCATATCTGGAGGGACATAGGCTCTGCCACCCTGTGTTTTAAACGATATATTAACCTATCCCTGCATTAAAGGATATACACCTTGAGGGTACCTCAAGACTGGTCTACATAGTGACTGTTTCTCATATACACACTGCAACATGTCTCTGTCTCTGTCTCACACACAAGCTGCTCACTTCAGACTGAAAATATTTTTTAAAACAAAGATAAAACTTCACTATGATAACCTAAACGTACAACAGCAGAAACTCTTGATTCAGAAAAGGGGAAACCTCGCGAAGAAATTTTTTTGAACATTGCTCTGTACCCAAACACTCCTCTCTGGACCCAGTTCCAGCAGTCCTGAGACAGGAAGGAAAAGTCTCGACTTGTACTCCATGAATAGCTCTGGTCCGAGGACAGATTTAGATGTGGGTACATTATTATGTGGCTAAGTTACAATTAGGGTTTCTGGAAAGCACTGCAGAGTAGCTGAAAGATCTCGTCTTTACAACCCCAACTTGGGCATGGCCAGAGAGCTCCCGATCTCTCTACTTCTACCTCCTTCCCTTCTGGACACAGTTATTTATATATCTATGAAGGCAAGTTATGGGGCCACGGGGAGGAACAGAAGGGCAATTCAGCTTGGACATTAATATGGCCATGGACATTTTGCAAAAAAAGAAAAGCAACCTAACCACCAAAAATGAGTCTCAGAAGTCAAATGTTTCTTGGTACATGAGAAAGAAAGAATGGGTAGAGGTTATGATGTTCAAAATGCCATAAGAAGAAGACCAAATAATATTTTTTTGTAATTGATTGGCGTGTAACACAGTTCCTCACAGCCAGCACTCTTTGCAAGGACTCAGCTGGTCATCAGAACCCTGCTAGTGACCTTCCAGAGGACCACTCTCTAATTTACACTCATGGTATAAGGTAGAAATTCAAATACATTCCTGACCTGGCCTTTTCTCCTACAATAAGCATACATGCAGAGGGAGAGACATACAGTGAAACACACCTGTTCCCTAAAAGGACCACCAGATGAACCTTCACAAACACGACACTAGCCGTTTTCTCTTGGTGGTTTGAACCAAGAGTCATTCTCTTCATACTGGACCTTGCACATGCACCCACAGTCCCACACAGAGAGAGGAGCATTGCAGTGCTAGCAGAATATGTAAAGGGGGGAAGCTGAGCTGCTTCTCCCTCACCCCATCCCCCACATACTTCAGTTCTCACAACAGCAAAGCTTCACCATCACAGTACCTTTCAACACCTTTGCTGCAAATAGTTCACCTCTGCTTGCCTGGTTGCTGAAGCTCCTTATGGAGTAAAACTCTGTCTAGTCTTGCGCAGTTAGTTTGCTGCCTTCCCAGCACAGTCTACTGTTACTCCCAAGGCTATTACATTCCATGTAGATACATATTGGTTGGCATTAACAGATAATGAGTGCATTTTATCTCTCTGTTGGTGTATTGTGTTTGAGCAAAGGGTAATCTGGAATGACACCAAAAAAAGTAATCAGGCATAACTAAATTCCATTGTTCTTTGTTTTGTGAACAACTATCCACCCTTTCATCGTTACAAAACTGAGGCCAGGAATCTGTTTTTGATATCAGAACTGGAGCTTGCACCCTTATCCTTTCACACACAAATCTACTCCTGTTTTCTACCACCACCAAACTTTCTTAATTTCAGGCTGTAAACCTAACCTCAATCACATGTGAGGAAGCCCCACTAAATTCAACAGTTTTGAGTAGACATGTTTAGGATCACACTATAATTTTGAAGAGGGAAACACTTTTTGTTCCCACTATAACCAATGGGAGTCCACCCTGATCTAGTTGAAAGACGGCCATGAGACCACCCTCTTTAATATCTCATAGATGGAAAATCTGTGGTATAGTAGAGCGTAGTGTAACTTGGATCTGTTGAATCTCAGCTGCTGGCACAATGCTGGCATGCATTTACTCTGATTGCACTTGCAAAATGATGTCAGGGTTCTTGCACTGTGCCCTGCACAGACATACATAATGATAAGGAATGCCTGCTGCCTGCTTCAAGGATTGTTCCCCACATAGCTCCAAAAAACCCTAACCAAATAAACAGAAATGCCAGTTGAAGCATCATGAGACAAAGCAAAGACAAATGATTCATTTATCAAGCTTGGGAGCTGGCTAAAAAGAAGGGAGAATTGCAGCAGGACCTCAAGATTCAATAGCACCACCGTACAACAAGAGACTGTAACTCCATAGTAATGTCTGGGACTCACACATTTTACACACAGGAAGTCTCAGTGTTAATTAAAAAGGACCATGCAGCAGATGATGTGAAAACACCTCTCTACCTATGATTCTGGAGACCCAAAGGGTCAGGACAATACTGGGAAAGATGGACAAATAATGTGACCTGATCTAAGAAGCTTCCTACGGGTTATATCTAATGCTGTCTGTACACAAGTAGAACAGCCTTCCACTCATGCAACAGGATTGCACGTCCCTGCAGCCCCCCACATACCCTCAAAATCTGCTCCAGAGGATTGGCAGACTTTCTGGAGCAAAGCTAGAGCAAAGCTGCATAGGAGAGGAGAAGTATAAACCGAAGTCCATTTGTACTCTCTGGAATCCACCCTTTGCTCCTAAGGCTGCAATCCTGAACACACTGACTAGGGAGTGAGCCTCACTGAACACAGTATGCCTTCCTTTAAAGTAAAAAAAATACAGAATGCTCAGGAAGGAAGGGGCAATCTAGATGAAAGGAGACCCATTCAGATCCAAAGCTCGACCTAAGGATGGGCAAACCTCTTCAGGTTGGTTCTCTCCGTTTCTCATTTTTCCAATTTCATGCTCCCTTCTCCACAGTTCTGCAGCAATTTGTGATTTAAACCAAAACAAAAGACTGCATGAAATTGTGTCTGCATTTTAGTGCAAACATCTCCTAACATACACATTTTGTGTGTGGAATTCTGAACTTATCTCCCACCCTTGGTTGGGCCAATCCTTTCCTGATAAACAATGCAGCCACCAGTGCCCAAGCAGGACATACCCATCTTCTAAAGTCCCCTTTAAATCATCTCCAGCTGCATGTGCATATGAGCAAGCTCTCTGACAGAGTGGCAAATGCAGCTGCGCTGACTCGCCTGGCAAGCAGGACAAATGGGGACAGAGACAGCCACAAGAAAGCCCAGTGATCTCATCTAGGGAGGCAGACAAAGCAGGTGGGCAATGTCAGCCGGCATGTAGCTAACCAGCTCCTTGGCTGCTGTGGGGGGGAGAGGGAGAGAGCACAAAGGGAAAATGCTTCCTGCCTTGGCAATGCCTGGGCCAATGTTAGAGCCAAAGCATCCCTTGTGTGAGGTAAGTTTCAGCGGAAGAGATTATATGTAGAGTGCCTGCAGATTTACACCAGGCTGTGAGACGCCTTCTGTGTCCAGCCCTCCAATTCTCCAGCTGGGCTAGAACTGAAAGGAGTATCCACCAATAGAGTTGGAGGGCTTTGCAAAGCAGAAAATTAAGGTGGTATGGGCAAAAGCACACACCAAAAAAACCTGTAATGCTTTAAGTACATTGGCCTCTCTTGAATATTTTAATTTTAAGCAAGTTCCAAATGGTGAGTAGATTTCCTATGCTAACAACTGTCAAGTGTTAATTATCACTGCGTGATATCTCTCAAATGGTGACAGACGGTAAATACAAGATAGACGTTATGTGTCAAACGCTATTAGGTGACCTCACTACATCCCCTGGCAAGAGGCTATTGTAGCACCATCATCTATCTCATAAAGCAGGCATAGCCAAACTTGGCCCTCCAGCTGTTTTGGGACTACAATTCCCATCATCCCTGACCACTGGTCCCATTAGCTAGGGATGATGGAAGTTGTAGTCCCAAAACAGCTGGAGGGCCAGGTTTTGCCATGCCTGTCATAAAGGTAAATTGTCAAAGTACATTTATTGGCTCACTAGTTACAACACTGGAAAATGCACCTCAGCCCCCCCCCCCCCGGATATTTAAGGTAAGAGTCTCTCTGGAGAGACTAACAATTGCAATTTTTACTTACAACATGAACATATATACTTTATGTAATAATATGCAAATGCGACAACAAAATAATTACATTCTTCGATTGACAGGTAGGCTGCCCCACCCACCTGTCCAAGTTGGTTCCCAGGATCATATGTTCCTACAGAGCCATATACTCACTAGGTTTTGGGAAAAGGTGCTAGACCATATAAATATGATTATGCAGAAAAACTTAAAATTTTCAGAGGTGTAACAGGAAACTGTGGCTTAAACTAACAAGAATGGAAGCCCCAAAGCCAGCATGCAGGGGAAAGGGGGAGGCGTTGAGTGGGCAGGCCAAACATCAATTCTTGGCCTGATAAACTGGAAGGAATTAAACTAAATTTCTGATCCAGCCAGTTGGAAGGAAAGACAAGTTATTCTTTGTACAACACATCTTCAAACTGATCACTATAATTTGTAGAGATCCATGTGTAAGAAGTAGGGCTATTGAAAAATTAAGGAGTCTTTGATTGATAATAATCTGCCTTTGAAATTATATATTTAAATGTAACCAGTTTGTATTTTAACAAAACATCAATACAGGTACATTTTTTGAGGTAGTGAAAAACGTATGTGATATCTAAGAATTCAATAAAGAAAAGATATCTCTCATAGTTCATAAGCAAGGCAGGCTTTAATATTTTGCTTTTTCAGCCATGAAAAATAAATAGGGAGGATTCAACATCGTGTTAAAGAAATCATTCCATCAGGGCAAGCATTTCAGCTTGCCAGATGGAGTGAACCTCCCTGCCCCATGCACACCCAGCCCCACTGAGCAAGCAGAAACCCTTGCACAGCACTTCTACTGATGGGACTCATTAGTTGAATCCCACTTTTGTCACTAACATCAACATCAGGGGCCACCAACATGGTGCCCCATCAGTTGATGTTATGCTTCAGCTCCAGCCAGCATGGTCAATGGTGAGGGATGAAGGGAGCTGTAGTCAACAACATCTGGAGGGAATCAATAAATGCTGGATTTATCTAGTACAGGCAGAAACAAACTAGTTAACCATCAGGTCAATATCTAGCTGAAGATCATCTTGAATGGTACGCTATTCTACCAATGAACTATGCCCCTTTGGAATTTCCACTGGATGTGTGAGGAGCAAGAGGAAGCTCAGTCTATCTAGACTAAAAAAGGGACTGCAAACGTCAACCATTCTAGATTTATCCACTGCCCATAAAACAACATTATGTCAGGAATGGTTGTTACATTACAATCTGCTTCTCATGCAAAGACTATGATGAACTCCACGTGTGGCAACATTCTGTCAAAGAAGTCAGTGTTGCTTTTAAAAAAAAATAAGAGAACCACCTGCAGCTTGAATCCATCCAAATGATGTAGTCAGTGGGTATCCATGGGGCATATTATTCAATGATGCAATGCCCTGTCTGTGCCAGGCTGCCTCTTTTCCAAAGACATGGCATTACTCACAATGCATCAAGCAAAAATAATAATAATAAATACACAAAGAAGAATTGCAATTGAAAGGAGATTGAAAACAACAACAACAACAACAACAACAACAACAACAACAACAACAACAACAAATCAGCCAATGGATCGGTGTGTTTGATAGATAGGGTTCTGCCTTGTGTCTTCCAGTATATAAAATTATGTAGGTAGGTAGGTAAAAAATTAACAATTTAAATAAACTCTTCTGGACTGCCTGTCCAGGGTGGGAATTGCAGGGGCCATTCCTATCTGGATGGATGATAGAGTGAAATTAATGTTTGTCCTTATTTCTTAGACAATATGGACTATAAATTTACTGCTGCACTGTATTCTGTATTGAGACACACCATGTCTTATAACAGCTTTGGTCAACCCATGGGCCACATCTGGTCTGCCAAGTCACTGCTAGTGGCCCACCACCCTGGGCAAAATCAGGCATCTTCTCTCCCAGTTGCAGAGCTGCAGTAAGAATAAAGATTTAAACCTTTCCACTCAGTAAAGTACAGTGCTGTAGAAATATCCCCATCACATGGCTGGAGCAAGAGGAGCACTGGCTTGCAAGATGATGTCTAAAGCTCTCCTAGCACTAAAATGGGGCATTTTGAATCTCCATCACACATTGGGATGTGTGGAGAGGTTCAAACCACACCCCTCAATGCTGTGAAGAAGTCACCTCTTCCCTGTGCTGCAATGGGTAAATCAGCTGTGATAGAGTGGTGGGTGGGTGGGTAGGTGGGCGGGTGGGTGGAGAGAGAGAGAGAGAATTGAATGCCACTGTGCACATGTGTGCTGGATATACATGGACCATATGTGCACAGCTTAGATGGGCACAGCTATTTTGACTATGACTACTCATGCACACTGCCATGCAGTCTTCAAACAGTTGGCCAACCTTTAATGCAGTCCTTTGGCTGAAAAGGGTTAGCCATCCCTGGCTCCCTCTCTCTCCCTCTCTCTCTCTCTCTCTCTCTCTCTCTCTCTCTCTCTCTCTCTCTCTCTCTCTCTCTCTCTATATATATATATATATATCTGATATATACTAGTAGTTATGGATGTGACCTGTAAAAATGTAATGGACATAAGAAAGTATAGCCTATTGCCCTCACTTTCCCTTCCCTGTTTCCAAATGGACCTGCAGCCTTCCATCATGTATTATATTAATCCACCTAAATATAATGACGATTAATTGCCATGCTGTGCTGTTTGGGCTGCCCCAAAATGGAGCCACTCATTCATCCTGATGTGCTTGTTTGCCTCTCCCTCTCTCTCACCCCAACAGGTGTGTGCCCAATCACTGTGAGCACGGAGGCAAGTGCACCCAGACGTGGGACAGCTTCTCTTGCAACTGTGATGCGACCCTATACAGTGGAGCCACGTGCCATAACTGTAAGTGATGCCTGGAGTCTCAGCTGACTTCAATTGGTAAACTGTGCATAATGTTTCAGTTAATATCTTACTTCATATTTTTAATGCTAAGAATCTCTGAGAAGAGAGTAAAGTTAAAACATGCATATTTTTCTTTCATTCATGGGGGGATTATGTGTATTTGTGGTTTTATATTTTGATTTTGTTCTGTGAACCACCCTGAGATCTCCAGGTATAGGGCAGTATATAAATATAAATAAAGAATCAAATCAATAAATAATACTTATCATATGCATTGTTTTTGTAAACCACTCAGAGACTGATGTGGTGTTCAGCAGTATATAAAAATGCAAAATAAAATGATAAAATAAAACTGCTTTCATACAATTACATTTTAACTGTGTTCATATTTCATTTTTCCTCCAAAGAACTCAAGGCAGCATGCCACTGAAGAGATCAATGTCATCAAAAGACACTGCCTGGCAGATTGAAGTGACTGTGTCAGACAGCAGACTTGGGGAGAAGCAGCACAGCCACAAGGTGCTGAGAGGCAGGTGTGTGTGTGTGTGTGTGTGTGTGTGTGTGTGTGTGTTATGCCGCCTGTCTTGTGTTCTTTATTCTACTTCAATGTCCTCAAGTGCACTACCCCATTGCCAGTGTCGAAGGAAGCTTTGACTGGTATGTGTGTGTATCTTGTCTTCCCTCCTCAGGCAGCAAAAGGTTATGGGCTGGCCCTAGTCTCTATACCGTACTTAGAGTGCTAAAGCCTTCTAAGGCCACAGCTACACCATATCTTTAAACCCTCCGAAGAATCCTGGGAACTATAGTTCGCTCCTTACAGAGTCACAATGATCAGCAGCCTTAAAAAGTTAGAGTTTCCAGGATTTGGGCTGGGGTGGAGGAGAGAATGTGCTTTAAATGTACAGTGTGTGCATAGGCTAAGCCAGCCAGCCACTGGTGGAAAAGCAATTCCACAGAAGAAGCATCTTTCAAAGCCTGAGAAGCTCCAAATGGTGATGATAGACGATGTGCTAATGAGCCTAGGAAACACCTGTTTGACAGAGAAAAATTCCACCCACCTGCTTTCTATCAGAGCAAAAATTACTGAGTTGCAATTAGGAGAGTAACTCTACATCAAAATCACTTATCAAATATAAACACCCACATGCAATAAACATAATTGTAAGCTGGAGTTATCTAGGACCCCATTAAGTGTTTCTGCTGCAGTTCAGGTCCCCAACACACCCCTCATCATGAGAGCTTATGGGGATGATGAAGGTTGCAATTTCCTGCTTATTCTTTCCATATCCATTGGACAACCACACTGTTCCCATTACAAGCTGTTCCTTGGAATAGATATTATAAGAGCTTTGCTGCATTTTTCTTTAGCTTCTGGTTTACTCTTCTCACTGGGGATGGCAGGCTGGGTCTGTTTTGAAATGCAGGCTGCCACTCAGGCAAGATCTGTGTAGCTTTTATATCAGAGAGTAGAAGGTCAGAGAGAAACAGAGAGATATTAATGCAGCTTACTTGGACTTGTCGGGTCACCAAATCTTCGGAGTCTCCCACTGGAGGTCCTTGAGATTCCTACGGTAAAGGAAAAATAGGCATTAGAGGCTAAGCAGGTGATGGCAAGCACAAGGCTTGCCAGGGGATCTATATTTAGCAAACAGGTGTGAACTACTGAACTTCAGATACTTTGCATAAAAACATCACAGCCTGGCTGGATCAGGCCAAAGGCCCATCTGGCCAAGCACACTGTCCTCACAGTCACCATCCCTAAATTAGGAATGTACCAACTATAACCCAAGACATCAAATATCTTGTTTGCCTTTTCGCAAGAAACATCCTAGGTGGAATCAAGAGCTAAAAATGCCAATGGTTCTCAAATTTCTGCCTGATTTACTGCAGAAACAAAGACCAGGGGCACAACCAGATTGTCAGAACCAGTAGCTCTCAGACTCTCAGATAGTGCTATATGTATGCCTTTTGTGTAGTAAGAAGCAGCTTGGAAGGGACCTGGGATCATCACCTTTGGTTGTACTCCTATTTCTAAGAAACAGCAACTTTAGAAAGCCATAGTCAAAACCCAGTCATATAAGGGGCAGGGGAGGAATTACTACCATACCCACAGGATTCTGGGAGGATTTTCTTCCTCCACCCCTGGCAGGGCTTCCGATGCTTTAATAACTATGTGATAAGAGATTTGCAGGAACTTAATTCCCCCCCCCCAAAATAGCATATGACTATTAAGAAAAGCTCTGCCTGCTAAATCTTTGCTTGCCATTCATATATGACTTTTCAAATAAAGCAAACAATAGCCATTAGACACCCTGGGGTACTGTTGGGAATGGGAAGAAGTTGATTACCTAACATTACAAGCCTCTTGAAACATGTGTCATTCATACCCACAAGCCAAGCATCCCTTGGATTGCTATTGCTGTGATTTCTTAATTATTCAATTCTGACAATAGTCACTGGATATTCAGTCTGTCCCTCAGTTCTGAACTAAGTGGCTAAGCCTTAGATCAGGGGTCAGCAAACTTTTTCAGCAGGGGGTCGGTCCACTGTCCCTCAGACCTTGTGGGGGGCTGGACTATATTGGAGGGGGGGGAATGAACGAATTCCTATGCCCCACAAATATCCCAGAGATGCATTTTAAATAAAAGGATACATTCTACTCATGTAAAAACACGCTGATTCCTGGACCGTCCGTGGGCCAGATTTAGAAGGCGATTGGGCTGGATCCGGCCCCCAAGCCTTAGTTTGCCTACTCATGTCTTAGATACACCTTCATCACATCTCAAAAAGAGTTGTGTGTCATCAGGATAGAGACAGAACAAGCAACAAACACAAGGAAACTAGACAAAGATGATGACGATTGCTGCTGACAGGTCTGCTTGGAAAAAGTGACTCATGCCCTATGCGTCTGCATGGTTCTATATGTGCCACGTGGCTTCCTTTGTTAAGTAAGTATTATTGTCATTATAAGGATTTTTACATTGAAATATGACGTGTGACTAAACAATTTATCTGTTCTAAAGGAGACTAAAGTCAATCTGAAACTACTAACACTGGTGTAGTTGGGGTTCTGTTATAATTGAAAAAAACAGTACTTTCTCCACTGACTTGGCTGTAGCTCTTTAAGGGGCATCCAGCCCTGAAAATGTAGCTCCATTAACTGTCATGGACTGGCTGGACACAGAGGAGTGGTGGGAGGAACTAGCGGGAGAACCACCAAGGAAGAAGGCTCAGAGCCTGGGGAGTGGTGGTGGGACAATGATGAACGGTCACAGGGAGAGGAGGAAGAAGATTGGGAAGGGAAGGTGTCGGAAGCTGAGTAGGTAACAGGGCTTAGTGAGCTGGGAGAGTCTGTTGCAGAGAGAAGTTCAGAATCAGAGGCAGAAGCTGAAGTAGGAGGGTGGGAGGAGGCCAAGAGGCAGAGATGAATCAGGCTGGTGAAGAGTTATGGGTGTCATCCTCTCCTGCTGCAACAGGTTCCCCTTCCTCATTGTCTTGAAGAACCAGAAGAGGCATGAAAAGGTTGGAGCAGAAGTTGGCGATGTGCAGACACAGTCTCTGATTGCTTGATGTGGGGGGGAGGGGAACCCTGGAGAGAAGGGGACTTAGGCAGTTGTGGAGAGGTGCCAAAGACTAAACCGATGGTGTCCTACAGCAGGCATCCCCAAACTTCGGCCCTCCAGATGTTTTGGACTACAATTCCCATCATCCCTGACCACTGGTCCTCTTAGCTAGGGATCATGGGAGTTGTAGGCTAAAACATCTGGAGGGCCGCAGTTTGGGGATGCCTGTCCTACAGTATATTGATCTGTCCATGAACACTCAGAAGCCGAAAGGAAGGGCTCAAAATGGCTCCCAGTAGTCAACAGGAATGCAGCCATTTGTTGCCTACAGAGCACCCAGCCGTCCCTTGAAGCTAATATCCTCTGCGCTCCTGCTCATCTTGTCTGTTTCCTTTACCAACCATCCTTCCCCTCAGTGCTCACAAAAGCTAATCAACATTATTCTGAATTCTAGATTTTGAAAGCACAAATTGCTTAGAATTAGCAGACATTTTTACATAATTTGGAGGAAATTGCAGGCTTTGGCATTGATCACAGTAGCTAAAATGCCTTCAAATTCTGCTGGGAAAGCACTGTGGCAAACCCAATGAAAGTGTATGGCAAGGGGAGGAGACAAACGTAAGACTGTTCTTCTAATCTGCAGCTCCTTTCCCACTTCTACTCTCCATTGAAATGGAACAGCTCAAAAATTAAAAGATGGGCCATCCAAGAACATTCCACTGCATGACTATATCCCGGCTATGCTAAATTATAGTCTTTGGGGTGGTTAGCCATTTTGCGTCTGGACAATATTCCTTGAGACTTTATGGCATCTGGTTTGGCAAGCCTCACCCAATTTTCCACGATTCGATAACGCTGATAACAGACTCCCCCTTTCCTGGACACTTTTCTTCAATTCCAAGCATTTAATATTCTAATCAAGCCTCCCAGTCTGGCCTTCTGTAACTCCTTCCGTCTCGAATTTCCCTCCCCACTGGCCCTTCCCATTTTACGTCGGCCAGTTCAAGCAAGAAATTAAAAATGGAAAAGAAATGCAAGTTCAGGTCAAACCACCCCAAATTTCCTTACAAGGCAAGATCCAGGAAAACAGCAGGTAATTACAGCACAAAATTCCCACAATTATCCAGGCTAGCAGGGTTGCAAATGGATATTTTCTGCAAGCAATTAACACACAAATGTGCACTAAACTTCCACTAGGTTGTATTAGTTTACCAGAAGTGGTTTTTAATGATGTGTGAAATATCACATAAAATACAAAAATTGTCAGGTAAGGAAGCATTCTGAAAATGGAATGAAGTGCTGTCTCAGTGCAGCCTTCATTGCATTTCGTCCCAAACATAGTGTGTGAAATATTTCACTTCAGGGAACAGTTATCAGAATGGAAGATCTTCGGGCCCTTCCCTCTCTAACAATTCCTCAATTAATTAAAAAACCACACACATACCTGACCAGGCCTGCCTCCGTGATTTTAAAAGGAGGTTGGTCTTAAGCATTCAATCTATAAAACATACCTCCATGCCATGAAATGCATAATCATTTGCTAATGGCCACAGGTCAAGCTGCTTCTTCAAGGGGTAGCTTAAGGGGATGGTTGAAAATGTGGGGCAATCAGCCTTATATAACCAACATGCTTAACTCTACCGTAATTAATGCATGAAGGAGTTAAGACCACAGAGTAAGCTGTCCTGCCATGCTTAGGTAGGTCACTCCCCTTCACCTTGGGAGGAAAATTTATGAAGCCTTTGTTCTTTTCATTTCTGCCAAGTGAACCCTACCAGTAAGGGGGTCTAAGGTGGATGCTTCAAGCTTAGACTATGTGGTTTAAGCAATCCATTTTTGTGTTTCTATACAAACAATTTAAAAATATTTACCATTTTGGAACCTAAGTTATACTGTGTTTTCTTACCACTGTTTGGAAAAGCACATGAATCTTACCTTTGAAAAGTTTGTAAGTAAACCATTTTTTAACTTACTGAACATGTGGTCCCTTTTTATGCTAAGGAAAGTTGAGAACTTTGGAAGCAACTTAGAAAGAGGCTATTTTAAAGGTCCAACAGCCTATATTTCCATGCTTTACATTGCTGCATGTTTTGTGATTTTAAATCTCTGCTAGGGTTCTCCCCTCCAAGAGTACTTGCTCCAAATCTGATTCAGAGTCAGGGCTACCATTTCCCCCCGCTTCATTAAATTTATATAACACTTAATTACAATTGTCTCCAAGCGGTGTATAGGTAACTCAAAACAATGGGTCCAGATCTTATTTACTGGATATTGACTAACTGGAATATGCAACTATTGCTTACAAAAATGGCTTGTCCAATCTAGAACACTCCTAATCCAGAAGGGGACTCTGCACATTTTTAATACTGTTCTCACCTACTGTGTGTATGTGGGGGGGGGGGGACCTTGACTGCTTTTTGGCCCTCAAGATGCAGTTTATTGTACATCACCTTCAGGGGCAAACAGCAACTGGTGGTGAGAGAGGGATATTTCAGTGGGTAACTGGTGCAAGTCCTCTATCCAGATTGAGAGCACATTTCAGATCTTAGCCCCACATAGCTGCATTTCCTTCAAAATAAAAGGTGACTGGCTTCAGCATATTTTGTTTTGTTTTTAAGGTTGAAGATGGTAATGTGAAAAGGAAAGGACCCAAGTGATTTGCCTGTTGATGTTCATCTGACTGCATCTTACTTCCCTTGCAATAGTTCAAACAAGCCCTCCCCTTTATTAGTACTAAAATTAAACCAACAAGAGGAATATGCAAAGCCACAGCTGCTTTCCAGCATTAATCAGAAACACTCATTGAAAAATTTATGGTTTCCCAGCCTCTGTGTAAAGGAACCACTTGCCAAATTTAAGCCAAGCGCAGCTGCACTGAAAACACAAGCCATGTGTATGAGTGCTTTGTGCTTCTCTCTGCCTCAAATATGCCTGGCAGCAATGTGGTACATACAGCTCACTTCAGGGAAGGGAGAGAAAAGGTGTTTCTGCAGTTGGCTCTTCAGACTGGCAACTCCAGCATGACTTGCTACACAGCTGACAGTCATAAGAACATGACTGTAAGACAAGCTGGGCTAGATCAGGCCAACAGCCCATTGAGTCCAGCATCCTGTTCTTATAGTTGCTAACCAGATGCCCATGAGAAGCTTGTAAAGCTGGACATAGGTACAAGAAGTCCATTTGCTTGCTGGCTGGCTGGCAAGGTTGCAGGGCCAGACATTTGTGTTGCAAATTTAGGGTATACTATAATCTTTCTGCTCTTGATTTTAGCAAATAATGATTGTAGCCCTGAATGACCACAATCCTGCAGGCTCCCCTAGATTAATGTCAAGGGCCCATAAGGGCCTCCCCCCCTTTGAGCCTCCAAAATTGAAGAACTTGGGTTCCATCTCTGTTCCTACTTCATGACTGGCTTTCTACCACCATGTCGCAGTAATTAAGGCTGGGGGATTTTGGTGTGTAAATTTGGCTCCCTGCAGCAAAGAATGGGATTTTCCGTGGAAAATAGGTTTGCTGTTCCAGATCTGCTGATATTTGGGTGGCAGGTTGAAGATGAGAAGGCACAGTCTTTGAAGCACAGATACAACTATGCTGCACTTGTAACAAAGGGTTCTAGCAGGTTGCACAGGTCATATACCGCTAGAGCAGGGGTAGGCAACCTAAGGCCTGGGGACCAGATCTGGCCCAATCACTTTCTAAATCCGGCCTGTAGATGGTCCAGGAATCACCGTGTTTTTACATGAGTAGATTGTGTGCATTTATTTAAAATGCATCTTTGGAATATTTGTGGGGCATAGAAATTCATTTTTTTCGAATTTTTCAAAATATAGTCTGGCCCCCCACATAGTCTGAGGGATGGTGGACCGGCCCCAGGCTGAAAAAGGTTGCTAGCCCCTGCACTAGAGTCTCCTGAATGGAGATCACCCCCTTGCCTTCTAGTGGAATGTGGGTGAAACTACAAGGGATAGAAGGAAGAAATCAGCAAGCATGTTGGTTTTTCTACCTTGTTAGAAAAAGCCCTTAAAACAAGGTAGTAGATTTTCACATACAGTATCACTACATGAATAATCTGAAAAGCTGTCTCTCTTTGGCTGGTAAAAAAAAATCTACCGGTACCTTGTTTTAGGGGCATACTTAACAATGCACTTTCTTCACTGAGATACTAGTGGGGGTTAAAGGTAAAGGTAAAGGAACCCCTGACCGTTTAGGTCCAGTCGTGGACGGCTCTGGGGTTGCGGCGCTCATCTCACTTTACTGGCCGAGGGAGCCAGCGTACAGCTTCCAGGTCATGTGGCCAGCAGGACTAAGCAGCTTCTGGCGAACCAGAGCAGCACATGGGGTTAGGGCTCATCTTAATTATTTTCCTCCACCCTTCCCATGCATCGTAGAAAACCTCCAGTTATGGGCTTTCAAGAGCTCTTGAAAAGAACCATATAATATTTTAAAGATTTCAAAGTAGTGTACAAAGGCGTGAATAAAACTAATTCACAGTACCTATAAATACAACTTATAACCAACAAATAAATGTAACAAAATACTACATGACCAGAGTCTGGGGATAAAATGTTTTGAGATGAAACATGTCCTGTTGTGTTTTTCAAACAAAAACTGGATCAGGGAAGCAGACTCCTTCTGACATCATAGCCTTGGTTTGGTTTTGGGATATTTGACTACCCTGAGTTTTATTGGAATATAGCTTAGGGTGGAGAAACATTCCCCAAAGTTGTGTGTGTGTGTGTGTTTAATTGACCTGGATGAAGTTAAAAAACAGTTCCTTCCAGTGTGAAGTTTCAGGTTTCGGTTCTTAAACACACACACACACACACACACACACACAATTTGATCTTATTTTCCATGCACACTGAACTCTGTGATTAATCCAAGGTTTATCCATCTGATCTTGAAGCTATGGTTACTGTTTACATACATTTCTGAATAAGTGTTGCCATGCAAAGTCAGTCTTTGAGGTCACTCAGGTACTATCAAGCATGGGAGCTTCTTTCATGTCATTAATCTCTCAGCAGAGTGTGTACTAGGCATGAATAAACCTGCCAATTTAAGTTTCTCTGTTTCTATTTCTCATTTTTCCAATCTTAAATTCAATTTAAATTCATTTCTGAATCAGCTTGCAATTTTTTTTAAAAAAATCATCAGGGTTTTAGTGCAAATTTCTCCTAATGCATATGTTTCTGCAAAGCAATTCCCCCAAATATAATGCATTTTTGTTTCTTCATGAATATGTGCATTTTTATTCATGCATTATCCCAGTACAGTATATACATTTTTGTACACAATACCGGGCAGGATAGCTGCACTGGAAAAATTCAGAGATGTATGTATTTCAAAGGATGACTGTATTTCAGATTGTGTGTTGTTTTGGAAAGTGTGTGTTAGGTAGCTTGAAAATGCAAATTGATTCAATTCCCCCCCAGTACCACCATCCCTAGTGTGCACAGCATTCTGAAGAATCAATCCTGACTCCAGTTAAACTCCAAAGCTTGTTGATTTAATCCCAGGAGCATGGATCAATGGGACCCCTTGATCAAAAAAAGCTCTAATAGAATATTCTGGAAGTAAGCAGAGGAAGAAAATGGATACATCCTCAAATGTTCCTGCAAATACTTCAATGGGAAAAAACTGCACCTGAAGGCGTATACCCCACACTTGACATCTCTTATCCCAAAAGAGCAATCAGATCCTGTTACATTTGCCAAGAAGGTACAGCCTTCCCAGATAAGTGGGAGAGAATGTTCATTCACATACAGTATATTAATGAATTTAACAAAACCTCCCTAAAAACAATCCATTTCCAAATGTTAAGAAAGGCATACAACAAATTGCAAAAATTAAATACTCAAGTCAGTTTAACTAAAATCAGGCTGCAGCCAGTCTGGGCAGCAAAATCCATTTTGAGGAAGGAAAGCTGACTTTTAAACCTAAGGTCTAGCATTCCCCTGGAACTCTAAACAGCACTCAGACTCCCTCTGCTGTCCTGCGCCTCGTTTTTCTCAAGCCCGCCCCACCCACAGCACTCTTTATGTAGGGAGAGCTGCCTTCTGTATGAAAGCTATTTTATTCATGTAGCTGAAACCCTCCTTAGTTTTTGGAGCGTTTTCTGACACAAAACAGCAGTGTGTTTCTTAAAAGCAATGTGGTGGGGGTTTTTAAAGGGGTTTTTTTTTAAAGAGGTTTTTACTCCAGATTTCTGCCATTGCATTTTAAACAGATGCTTGTATTTTTCAGCTGCAGACTTTTCCCTTGTGGCCCTTTGCTTCTTTCCTGCTCTGATTTCAAACACGCTCCACTCTCTGTTTTTTATTTTAAAGACTCACCTTTCCCTGCATCCCCCAAACCTTCAACTGATGCTGCAGCATTAATCAACAGCTGCTGCAGTTTCTATGTACTAACCTGTCACATGAGGATATATGCCTAAACTGCTGGTGTCCCCCCCCCCCCCCGCCCCGTTGGTAAGGCTCTAAAAGGCAAATGTTGGATTTTCCCAGGGGATGATTTATTAAGAGGAGACCATCAGCAGCTCCCACTTTAACCCCTGTTCAAACATCTCCCTTCCTTACTGCTCATCATTCATAGAAAAAGGGTCTGTGGGAAATCAAGAGCAGTACTGACAAGGTGCAAACTTGGATCCTACCACAAGCCAGAGCAAATTCAAGGCATGTGCAACGTGCATTTAACCTGCATCAGTTATTCTATTAAAAAGGAATTCATAAACCCATCTTTCAGTTACCAAAACCCGTTCAAGAGATTCCAATAATTTTAGGAGGCATTTCACACACACACATACACAAACACACTTCTGGGTGTGTGTATGTGTCCCTGAATTGACAGCTTCAGTTCAGGTCCTCTCTTGCATATGCTACAACTCTTACAAGACTTAAATAAAAGGAACTACATTTATAAGCTATGTTAGAATTCACACTTAGAAAAAGAAAAGAGGCTAATAGCAATTATAGCTCCCGTAACCAATCTCACAGAGAGAAATCACATACATGAAGATTAAGATCAACACCTTTTGCTAAGGGTCCACATGTACACCTAGATCCTTCTGATACAATTGGTCTTTCTGATGGGGGTTGTCCATGTTTGTGAATATTAAGAAAAGCCCTGATGGATCAAATGAAAGGCCCACCAAGTACAGCATGCTGTCCTCACAGTGGCCACCCAGATGTCAATGGCAAACCCACAAACAAGACACAAGGGCTACAGTTCTCTTCCTGCTTGCCAGTTTCCTGCATGCATCTGGGTGGCCACTGCAAGAACAGGATGCTAAACTAGATGGACATTGGTCTGATCCAGTAGGCCCTTATTCTCCTCTCAGGGTGCCGAGACTAGATGAGCCTTTGTTCCAGTTCAGGTCCAATGGCTCTACTTACGTTTTTCTAGATAATTGCCTGCTCTTTTTGAGATGCGTGACTAGAAGTATTTCAATTGTGGCTGCATCAATATTGACATAAAGGCATCATAATATTGACTACTCACTATCTGGCCATGTTACTTTCAAGTTGCTAGGCAATTGTCAAGAATGTGCAAATTATAGACAATGTGAATGTTGTCCGAAATAGTTCTGAGTGGTGTTTCTTTATTATTTTTATTACTATTACTATTAGTAGTAGTAGTAGTAGTAGTTACAGGTAGGTAGCCGTGTTGGTCTGACGTGGTCAAAACAAAATTTAAAAAATCCCTCCAGTATCTGAAGAAGTGTGCATGCACACGAAAGCTCATACCTATGACAAACTTAGTTGGTCTTTAAGGTGCTACTGGAAGGATTTTTTTTATTTTGTTTTTATTAGTAGTAGTTGGTGGTGGTGGTGGTGGTGCTGGTGTTGTTGTTTTGTTTTATTAGCAAGTAAGCCAAGAATCATTAAAGTTACATGCTGGACATTTCCCATTAAAAGTCTGAACCAGCTGCTCAGTTTAGCAACCTTTACATGTCTCATCTCATATCTATCAGCACAACTGGGCCCTAACAAGCTAGAAAGCAAGGCAGTAATTGCATAAAAGTGTGGGCAGCTCACCTGCAAACAAACAGAAGCACAACACAGTGTTTCCCCACTTTATTACAAAGATCGCCTACTTCTGCTCTACAATTATCATGCAGGAAAACTACTGGGCACCCAAAGACCCATGGCTGAACTAAAGTATAGGGTAAGACAAACTTGAACCTACCATTTTTTTCTGCTTAGCTTTACAGATTTTTAATAACAAAAGCTTCAAAAATGTGGAAAGTCTACTGCTGGAGGAGAAACAAAATGAAGTCAACAGCTCTATGGAAGAACATCTGTTTCACATGCAGAGGGTCCCAGGTTCAATCCCTGCTATCTCTAAGGAGGGCAGCCTCCCTGTCTGAAACCTGGGAGAGCTGCTGCTGGACAATACTGAACTAGGTGGACCAGTGGTCTGTCTCTATGTAAGGCAGCTTTCAGTGGTTCTAAAACAATTAAGAAATTTGGTGTTACTATCATCTACCCTCTTCATCCTAGGGAGGCATATTCAGAACGAGCCTTCAGTTCAGCAAGCAGTTATCTGGCTGTGGCTAAATGCATTCAGTCACCACAAAGACAATTCTCCCAAGGATGGTTTGGAAACTCAAGCTTATCTGCTTCCTCCTGCCATTTTAGTACATAGGTTCCCTCTTCTGGCAAACTATGGTTAGAACCGTGTCTCCAAACCACAGTTTGAAACCAGGGTGCAAATAGAGGCTTGGAACGCGAATACAGTAGTGCCTTTGGATAAGCTTATATATATATATATATTTAAGGACTGTGGCAGGGAGACAAAGATTTCAACTCCTTTTCTCCACCCCCACAACAATCTGGAGGCTACCCAGTTTTCCCTGTGGCTACTATTTACATAATGAAGTGTGTATGTTAATTGCATTCACATAATCATAACACACGAGTTTCTGTCCTTTGACCAACAAAAAAGATGCAATCAGTGGGGAAGGTCAGACATTCCCAATTGGTGGTTCCTGCATCTTGGATTTCCCCACAACCCAGTGGTCAACATGAGAGGTGCTATGTGCTGTTAGTGGCCACCCACTTCTGCACTGTGCGTGTCTATGAGATTACCATGATATTGTCATGACATTTCTGGAGTGATTGTTACCTTCACTGATGATATGGGGCTATCATCAATAAGCATCACTTGGGTGGGTGGCAGCAGAGTTGCCACAGACTCTGTTAGAGGGCCTTTCAGTATTGCTATCCTGCTTTGCTGCAGTGAATGCACCTGATTGCCACCACACTATGGTGTTTTAGAGCTTATATAGCAGCCTCAAGCAATAGCAGAACCCTCGGAAGCTGCTTGTGAGTTACCATGCTAAATACTTTCCTGGAATGAAGCAGAGACAAATTGTACTGCTTTAATTCACAAAGCCATAATATGTGTGCTGGAAGAAATCAGGCTTCTTATCTCATTCTTGCTCTTTAAGCAATCATGCACCACAGCTTTTGAAGACTATTGAGATTATTGTACAATAATCCTTGCAGAGGGGGAGGGATAAAAAGGCAGTGGAGAAGGTTATCTATGCAGGCAACTGATAAGCAAATCTATGCTCACACCTCACATATTAAGAAGTAGCCTCCCTACCCCAGCAAGACACCATAGATAATTTATGTGCTAGATACCAAGTAACATACAAGGATTAAACTGGCATGTGATAAAAGCAATGGGAACAGGCGATTTAACCAGGAAATTCCAAGTTCAGACATTGAGACTAATGGAAAATCTTCCTGCAACCCTCTCTTCAATCTATAGAATCAATAGAAGATCCTAGCACTCACATATCATGCTAGTTAGTTTCATTCCCTGGAGGAGAAGGATTGGTGGAAACAGAACTAGATATTCTAGTTCTGTAGATATTAACATCAACAAGCAGTTTGGATGCTCTTACATTAATTGTTTCCTATACATGGAGCAGAAAAAAGAATGGACTCTATCAAGGATGAGAAAAAAGAAAAGAAAAGAAAGGAGTACAGCTGGGGTTTCCAATTGTCTCAAATGATCAGGCTCCAGAAACCAGATGGAAACAACTATGAAGAGTCTGGAAGGCAGTCAGGGGATCCCTTCTGTTTTGTGGAGAGACTGGCTCTGCAAATGCTCTATATCCCAAACTAGGGTGGAATCTACACACAAATAAAAAATGCAGTGAAAATGCTTTTTTAAAAAACGTTTTGAAAATACATTGACTTTTGCATAGCTCACTGTTGTCATCTAGTGTCACATTTGTATATTAAACTTTACAACACATTTTAAACGTTTTATTTGCAGCTGTATAGCTGAGTCCCAGGACTGCCTATTACAACCTATTTGCCAGGTACCTTAAGCCGTTAAGCTACAACCTCATCTTCCCCACAGGACCCAAAGAGGCAGAGGAGGATTAAGAGTTCACCTAAAGGCAGTTTAGCCATTATACAACCATTTTTCTCACTTGTGGAAATAACATAACAAGGTGATGGGCCATAGGATGGCCCCAGGCAGATTGTCACTGTTATCAGCCCAAACTACCTGCATGCCACCCAAGGCAGTTTTGCATATCATTCAGGACCAGAATGCTAGATGAAAACCCATGTATCGGATGGCTCAAAAGAGGGCTGTCTGCTACCCAACCCTTAAATGCTTGCTGTCATCACCAATAGTGTAATTTCTTGCTTTCTGATCTGATGTTACACTTCATGCAAAAAAAAAAAACCATGATAGGAACATAGGAACTTTATACAGAGTCAACCCATTGCGTCCATTCCATTTCAGTATTGTCTACAACAGTGTTTCTCAACCTTTTTTGGGCCACGGCACACTTGTTCCGTGAAAAAAATCACGAGGCACACCACCATTAAAAAAGTTAAAAAAATTAACTCTGTGCCACCCTATATTATAATTATGACTGTAAGAAACACTTGCCAAATATTGCTTTCCGGCGGGTCAGCGATGTTTATTGGCGGCCGCCAGGCTCGTTTGCACTGAGCTTTGGGAAAGAGGAGGAGAAATATTGCTTTCCGGCGGGTTAGTGTTGTGTATTGGCGGCCACCAGGCTCGTTTGCATTGAGCTTTGGGAAAGAGGAGGAGAAATATTGCTTTCCGGCGGGTCAGCGCTGCCTATTGGCGGCCACCAGTCACGTGACAATGCAAATCGCCCTTCTCATCACCGCACGTCGCGGCACACCAGCCAGCGTCTCGCGGCACACTAGTGTGCCGCGGAACAGTGGTTGAGAAACGCTGGTCTACAATGACTGGCAGTGGCTCCACAGAATTTCAGATGGGTGAGTTTCTTCCAGCCCTACCTAGAGATGCTAGGCATTGAACCTGGGAACTTCTGGATGCAAGGAAGATGCTCTACCACCGAGCTACATCATTTCCTAAGCCTTTATTTCCCAACACCACATGTTTGGACCTTGGGTATTATCAACATAACAAGAACCTTCAATGAAATATATATGTTTTCCCCAAACACACACATGTATAAAAATATGGAAATCTCTTGATTTTCCCCTTTCCAAAGAACAGTACCACAAAATGAGGAGAGCAGGCGGGTGGGGGGAGAGGGGGAAGGAAAGCACTCTTTTGCCAACTATTTAGTCTCTCCAGATTTTTTTTTAACAGGGTAACAAATTAAAATCAGGAAAGGCACATGTTACTTTGATTCCCAGAAGGGAGGAAAACTTGATCCAGTTTGGTGGGAAATGTTTTAGATCAGACAGCTGCATCGTCTAAGAACAAAAACCAGTCCTTCTCCTACCCACTCAGCCTTTCCTCCTCAACTTCACCAAAAACTGTCTCAAGTCACCCCTTTCTTAACATCTTGCAAATCAAAACCAGACAAGAGCTTACATTGAGAAACAAACACCTTGGCTTACATGGAAAGGGATGAAGGATGCTTTCTTGGGGAGTATCAGCCTCCAGAAAATCCAAGCATCTTGCTAAATTATACTGAAAAGTCTCTATGGGCCTTCTGAGCTCATTGAGAGTTATCTTTTTCCTAGTCTTGAAGTATGTGAGAAAAGCTAGGGACATCTACCACCACCCTCAGGTGATTTTGTCTCTCTCTCCCCCCCCCCTGCTTTGATGATGAACCTAAAGTGGCAGTAAGGATGTAGGCTGAGAGACAGGAGTGCAGTCAGGGCCAAAGTCCTTTCCTGTGTAAGCATTTCAAGTGTGCCATATTTAATGTTTAAAATGCATTGCACCACATGAGTTGTCCCATTTGCATGCAATGTTAGTACATCAGTGCACCCACCTCAGCAACTGGTCGTGCAAATTCTATAAGCAAGTGGGACACTCCATGTGGTCAGTTCATTCATACATCATATAGCACATGATAAAGTGGGCAACCACTTTACCAGTGACTAAAAACCCTGTTGATTTCAGTCGTGAGCTTGAATGGTGGACCCTTCTACACAGGAACTTTCTGCACGTCTGCACTTCGTGTGGAAAATACCCCCCCACACACACACACAAAACTTGGAAAGTTGCTTGGGGTCCCATGCAACTACATTGCTCCTTCCTTGGGCAGATTGCATTGCCCACCCTCAGCCCATGACCCCCACTCTCAAGGCAGCAACATGGGTGTCCAATGCTGTTGTTTACTTATGGAAATCAGTTGTGCTGTCGCAGTGCAATTGAGTCCAATACTGGGGGGCAGGGACCCTCTTCTCATGGATCTTGGGGAAGTGCAGTGCTATCAGGACCAAGCCACGTGGTATTAATCGTGCGAATTGAGTTAATGGAGTGAATTCACATTTCTGTTGTATAAAAAGCTGCCAAAGGAAAAACAACTTGAGCAGCTTAGGAGGAATTTGGGGGGGGGGTTGTGAATCAGTGGAGACTTCCCTTGAAATTAGTACTGCTGCACCAGAGTTTGCATTCCACTTTTTTATATATACATTTTGGCATTTCACGGGAAGGTTAGGCAAAAGATTGGGTTAATCATCAGGACAGCAAAATCTCAGGATTTTCAGGTGGAGATAAGATCACCTTTTAACAATTTCACTAGTACTTCAAGTGGAGGCCAGGTTTCCGCAACAGCCTCAGATGCATTCCCTTCTAATTTGGGGCTACCGAATTTTCTAGCCAGCATCTTGCCCTTGAAGGTAGTAACACAGAATTTCCTCTATATGGGGACAGTAAAATGTATTAAATGCAGCATGTAATACATATTAACAGGAGTCAAAACTCTCATTTAGGATTCATTGCAATAAAATATAAAACTCCCTTCTGCAAATGGGAAATATCCCGGATAGGCTATCATTATTTACAGAAGATAGCTGTCATTTAAAACGGGGGGGGGGGGGCTCCTGCTCTACTTTCCTGGGCTCCTTGATAACTGCAGATGGTGACAGCAGTCATGAAATTAAAAGAAGCCTGCTTCTTGGGAGAAAAGCAATGACAAACCTAGACAGCATCTTAAAAAGCAGAGACATCACCTTGCCAACAAAGGTCTGTATAGTTAAAGCTATGGTTTTTCCAGTAGTGATGTATGGAAATGAGCGCTGGACCATAAAGAAGGTTGATCGCCAAAGAATTGATGCTTTTGAATTATGGTGCTGGAGGAGACTCTTGAGAGTCCCATGGACTGCAAGAAGATCAAACCTATCCATTCTGAAGGAAATCAGCCCTGAGTGCTCACTGGAAGGACAGATCCTGAAGCTAAGGCTCTAATACTTTGGCCACCTCATGAGCAGAGAAGACTCCCTGGAAAAGACCCTGATGTTGGGAAAGATGGAGGGCACAAGGAGAAGGGGACGACAGAGGACGAGATGGTTGGACAGTGTTTTCGAAGCTACCAACATGAGTTTGACAAAACTGCGGAAGGCAGTGGAAGATAGGCGTGCATGGCGTGCTCTGGTCCATGGGGTCACGAAGAGTCAGACACGACTAAACGACTAAATAACAACTAGTTTACTATTTATTATTTACTCTATTCACTATTGCCCGACCTCCAGTCCGTCACTTCTGCTTTACTGAAAGGTAGAAGGGGAGAGGCTATGTGGCAGTGAGGTTGGCATGGTGCAAACACACCAACGGAAGCACCAGATTGGTTCTGCTGGTGCATTTTCACCATGCCAACCTCACTAACACTTCACCCCCTCCTCTTCCTCCCAGGAAGCAGCAGCAACGTTACTGACTGGAGGTCAGGTGAGTGTCACCGTCCTACCACACCACCTTATACTGTTGGACATGTTCCTGGAAGCCACTCCAGTGCCTTTGTTAGGGAGTTGCAATCCTGTACCCACTTTACTTGGCAGTGGGCCCAGTTGAACTCAATGGAATTCAATTCCAAGTAGGCGTGCCTAGGATTACACTGTAAATCATCCTTGGGGAAAGGGTTAATATATTACTCTCTCCCAGAAGAGTTGCATTCCAAGGGCCAGGGTGTGTCTCAGTCATACTAGTGTGTCTTTTATCAGAGGCAGCAACATGTATTAATCCTTCTCTTAAGACATGAGTGAGTTATACGTGGCATGGAAAAGAGCCCCGAGGCAAGGATTTTTGTTTTGTTTTGCTTTCCAGTTCCTACAACGGAAAGAGTACAGTTCTGGCCTTTCTCGCCACCAGGCAACTGGATTTACAAATATATTATTTCCTTTGTTTAGCTTTTCGGTTTCTGGCCTGAGCCAAGCTCATAGGGGTCTTGCAATGCTCTCCTTCACTTCTCATGTGCTCCACCACGTAGCTTATTATAATCACAGGCCTCCCTGAATAAAATCAGGAGAGTGGACAATCCTCCACTGCTGAGATATACAGCTTGCAACATATTGCAATTCCACTTAACAACTGCAACTTTCATTTCTTTATACCATTTTTCTAAGCCAAATAACCGGTCTGAGGAGAAAATGCACAAAGCAGCCTATTTATTGAAGCAACCTTTTAAAATATAATCCTTTGGCAGGTGTTTAATGTTCACTGCAGACAGATCTCATCAATGCAAACGGAACAGCGGGATGCAACATTCCAGATTCTGCTCATAGACTGTATGTCAGATGATCCAAGATGGGGAACCAACATGATGTACTTCAGATGTTGCTGGACTACAGCATCTATTGTCCCTGACCTTTGACCACCTTTCTGAGGCCAATGGGAAGTTGCAGTCCAACAACATCTGGTGCACACCATGCTGGCCACCCCAATCTGTGTGATACCAGTAGTTAGAAGCAGTCAAGGGCACCAAAAAGACAAATCCCAGAAATATAAGCAAGCCACAACTTTGTACTCATATTTGCTATGTTTTTGTTCTACACACTTTTGATTATAAAACATCATACATGGAAAGCATCTGAACAACTTAAAGAGCCTGATGTGTACTCCATAGATCTCTAACTAAAAAGGAAAAAACATAAAAGAAGTCCTGATGGGTCAGCTAAAGGCCCATCTAGTCTAGCATCCTGTTCTCACAGTCACAAAGCAGTTGCCCATGGGAAACTGACAAGGAGTGCTCACCTCCCTCTTTCATTCCCACAGTCCATAAGTGGTAATGGTTTCAATGCACTCTGTCTGGCCTGACCTTCTACCAACACCTCAAGCAACAGAATACCGCAGACCTAGAAGGATTTTGTACCTATGACAATAACTCTCCAGCTAACAGAGGGTGTATGGAAATGGCTTCAGACCCAACCCCAAGCATAGTGCCATGGAAGCATTGTGGTGTAATCAACTGCGGCAAGTATTGTGCCTGGAAAGTGCAAAAGGTTAAGTGTGTGAGAGCACTTTGTGAGAATTAAACAACACACATGGGCAAAACCAGTCATACAGGTCATACCAACTTGATTGGCTCTCCACTGGAAGGAAGGATGCTGGCTGAATGGACAGAAAACACATGTGTGGTTGGCTCCAATTGGTGTTTAGATGAAGGGAGCCCTTCATGGATTAGTTTTGCTCAACCCCATCAGGTCAAATTAGCAAACCACCCCTTTATTTCCTCTCCTCTTTCTCTAATATTCTTTGCCTCAGCTCTTTTGCACAAGTCATGTAGAACAACTGCATTGCAAGCTCCTTGTTGTGTTATGTATTTTCTGCTTTTGTGGGCCGCATACAGCACTCAAGGCTGAGTTGGTTGCTTAAGGGGTGGGTGGTCCTGCTTTTGAACTGGGCATTGGAAAGGGTAACTTTCTGAGTCCCTTCTGACACCACCAGGCATTTTGTGGTCTCCTCAGACCCAGACAGGCAGCAATGAGAAGGCAACAAAGGAGAGGTGCTTCCTCCACTGCTGCCTGGGTGGCAGCCTAAGTCTTCCTTCTGTTTACAGAGATAATATGATTCTCTTGTGCTGTCAGTCCTGGGCAGTTTCCCAGCACTACAGTTATGCCAAAGCCATCCTACCCTACATTCATCTGTCCATTAATCCTCCCTGCCTTGACTTGCAACTTGCAGAGGGTTCTCCCCCTCTTTCTGTAATTCATGCAGTTGCTGTACATGTCCAGGCACTTGCAACTCAAGACCTCAAGCCATTCAGTTCCTGAGGGGGTTTGAGGCAACTTGTACTCATTTCCTTTGTTCACCTTGTCATATGAAAATAAGATTAAATCTTTTCCCCAGTGCCTTTGATCACCCCAGAGATAACAGCCTGTGGAAGAAACCTGCTACCCACCTGGTTCTGAAAATTTTCCTAATGTGATATTAGAAGAGCAAATTCCTACTACAGCTGTGACCATGGCTTCAGGTAATGAGGCCTCCAGTCTAAATCAACAAATCTGCCTAGAGAGTATGTGACAAGATTCAGGTTCCCCTTTGCTGTTACCAAAGGCAGCCACTACCCAATATCTGTCTCCTGTGAGCCCTTGATAACTTCATCCATGTAGTCCCAAAACATCTGGAGGGCCGGGTTTGGGGGTGCCTGACCTAGAGTGTGAGTATTTGGGGAATATTCTACCACATCTTCTACTTATTAAATTTACTAGAACAGAGTCACATTAATTTGTTTAAGCTGATTTTAAGGCCATCTAAACCGGTGGTCATCACCATGTGTTCTGGTAGCAATTTCCATAGTTTATCTAGGTGCTGTGTGAAGAAGTACTTTCTTTTGTCTGTGTCCTCAATCTCCCACCATTCTGTTTAATTTGATCACGTCTCAATATTATAAAAGTGGAGAGGGGAACTGTTACAGAGATATATATTTGCAATAAGGCAGCCCCCCCCCAAACTCGGCCCTCCAGCTGTTTTGGGACTACAAATCCCATCATCCCTAGCTAACAGGACCAGTGGTCAGGGATGATGGGAATTGTAGTCCCAAAACATCTGGAGGGCTGAGTTTGGGGATGTCTGCAATAAGGGGTAGAAGCAATGCTATTAACGGTAAAGATAATCAAGACACATTTGCAAGAGCTGAGATGCTGAGTCAGACTCAGAAACTGAAATGGTCCTGATAAGCATTAACGCATGCATCAGGTCAGCTTCAAGTAATGACATGCTGCCAACCATGCCTATGTGTTCACCCATGGAGTGGGAGCGGGATCTTTACCAGGAAATTAATCATTGAATGACAGAATAGGAAAGACCACCCACATGAAGACATTCCAAGCAGCAACATTTCCCAATGATAAAAGTCCCTGGCAGCTTTAAGTAGCTTAAAAGTTGGCAGACTTAAATAGCTGGGATACAGTCAGTGTTACACAGCTGGATTACCTCAGTCATCGTAGTAGCATCTTTCTCATCTATGCATGGTGTGCTATACTTAAATTATGCATGTTTATTATGAACAGCTGCCTGTTCATAATAAGGAAGATGCAGGAGGTTACCATGGTGGTTTCTGTGCAAGGCGGCTGGGGGGGGGGTTGCGCAAAAGAAGAGGAGATGGTGGCATGGACATAGGGATGAAGGAGAAAACAGGTGGAAAGCAGGGCTGCGAAACAGAAGAAAGAAGTGGTTTCAAAAATAGGGATGGGGAGGCTTCCGGTTGACCACGCCATCTTGCTCAGACGGGGGTCCGCACAGCGGAGCGGACCTCGGCGCTTCAGAGGTGGAGGGAATCGTTCCAGCGAAACGAAACCTCCTTAAAAGCCCCAAATCGTGCTTTTTGGGGACAGATTTTGCCTGGCGGCGCCAAAAGCGGGCTCTCTCCTCCCCGGATCGGCTTTGTTTAAGCCCCCGAGAGCGAGGAGGTGAACCGCGGCGGACAGGCTGACATTGCTGCTCTGAGAGTGCGAAGCTGCGAGTCTGGGAAGTGGAGGTGGCCAATTCTTCAAAGAACATTCAGCAAATGAATAGACTGTGAGTAATTTGGATTCTTTGGAATGTAAATTAAGGCAACAATTTGGACCTGGGAGAGAGGGGAAAAGAGGAAGCCACCCCCCCCCCACGGTAACATAAGAGACAGTAAACAGAAACCCGAAGCCGTAAACAGAAGATTTTAACTTAAAAGGATTCCTCAAAGGCATCAAAGAGAATCTCCCCTAAATGCAGGGTAAAAGGGGAGAGAGACTGTTGTGATTGCCCTGCAGAATGAAGTTAAGACTAAGAAAGACCTTTCTTTTTCTCGGGAGCCGGCAGCCCAGAAAACCCAGTGAGCTGACCAGGATTTATAGTTAAATTTTATTTCTATCTTTATCTCTGGACTTTTTGGGAATTTTTTTTTGGTTTATATGCTTTTGAAATGTGAGTTCGAACTTTATTTTTAAGAATGCAGCCAGCTTGTTAAAATGGAGTCGAGAAAATAGACTGCGATCATATTCCACCCCATGTGACAAGTTTTGACCTTGACAGGACTGAACTATGTCAACAAAAAGGTACCCGCCTGAGTTTCAGCGGACTGTTTTGACCTTAATGTGGGAAACAAGAATAGAACTATGTCAAGAGGAGACACAACGGCTAGTGTTACAGCAACAATTCCAGATTGTGATGACAGAATATGATTTCCTAGAAGATGAAGCTTTTGAAACTGAAGAAGATGAATGTGAGAATGACAATGATGACGACTGTGATGATTTAACACAAAATGAAGCCCATCACGAAAAAAATGATGATTTTACTCTACAAAAAGTTGGATGGAGTGCCTCCCCTTCGAGGGGGGCACGACTGGATTTACTGGAACTCCAGAATGACCACAGGGAAGAAGGAAAAATTAAGCAGAGAAGAGAAGAAGCTCAGGGGTCTGATATGGAGGCCTGGATGGCAAAAGACTGCAAACAGGGGGTGGGGTGAAGGGAAAGTGAAGTGGTGATTGTAAGGATGGGTTAATAGGACTATAACTGGACTGCTGACTATGGAACTTGCTGGATTGGAGGGGTGGAGCAGGTACTCGGGGGGAGTAAGGTTAGTTTGGGAATAGTTATAGGTTTAAAAAGTGAATTGATTCTGGAAAAAGGTGAAAATATGGAGGCCTATAGAGGGGTAAAAATTAGGCACGGGAAGAAAAAATGGGAGTTTGATTTCTCAGTGATTGGACAATAGGCGAAAATGATAATAGTTTAAAAGTGGTATAAGATATAAAGGTGTATGTTATAAAATATGAACTATGAAACTGTTGAAGATGATAAATAAGGGAGGAAAACCGGGGAAGGGTGGGAGGGTGGGGAAGCCCACAAAATATGGTTTAACAATTATGAATTTAACAATTATGATGAATTTTTTTTTTGTCTTTTTTCCTTTTTGTCTTTTTTTTTTCTCTTCTCTTTTTTCTCTTTTTCTCTTTTTGTATTTTCTTTTTTTTTTTTGGTATGACAATAGATGGTTGGATGGATGAACTCCTGCGTACTGCCCTGGTTCACTGGAGCTCCCTGGTGGCAGGGGGGGGCTTGGGGGGCAGGGGAGGGGGAGGAGGACAGAAACCCAATCATAAAATGGACCACTTCTGACTGATCACCTGCGTGGGATACTTCTGTGGCAGGGGAGGACCCATGGAGGGGGGTGGGAAGAAGGTGGAAAAGGTGTTTATGTATGTACCATCTTTTGTAATTTGTAAAAACCAATAAAAATTATGTTAAAAAAAAAACAAAAATAGGGATGGGAAGGAGAAAAGTGAGCTTCCCAAAATGATGTGGAAAGGGGAAGCTGGAGGGGGTTAACGTGGGGGGAATGGCAAGGGGTTGGCAAGCAGAGCACAGCCCCTAGTACCAGTACATGCATATATCTACATCCCTAGAATGTGGAACTACCTCTGCAGCAAGGTGTATTCCCTCCCCCCAAAGCTGCAACCCTTTAAGTATGTTTTTAAAACACATTTATCCAGGCCAACCTTCACATTGTTAAGTGCTGTTTTATATGTTTTAACTAGCCTAGGTTTCTAAATGGCTGTTAGCTCTTTGCGTTGTGTTTTCATGCTTTGTAAGCTACCTTGAGAGGGCTGTGCCCCAAAAGCAGCCCATAAACAATTTTACATCCATACATTCATAGCAATAATTATTTTCATACCACAAGTATTCCAGTTTCTGCACATTTGTTGTGGTATTATGCAAGGGTGCCCCTCCACCACATGGCAATTATGCAGTACCACTGCAGAAGCATCACAGAACAACTAACGAAGTGGAATGATGTGCAGATAGCTCTCTACTAATACACAATTGGTGGCACGTAGGGAGCGGAGGAAGATTTGATGGCAGCTTAATTCAAATACTCGGATCTGTGCCGCTATCATATCTAGCTTTTCCCTAAGAGAACCAGTAACTGCAAAGAGGATCTTTGCTCAACAATAACTGTCATGTTTACACACAACAATTTTCTGCTTTTTTAAAAAAAAGCACCTCTGCTGCTGTAGGGCCAATGCACAATTTAATATCAGTGGCATGGTGCTTAAATTGCTGGCGAACTACCCAGCTGAAGTGCTGAGCAGCATCTCAGGGGAGAACATCAATACAAGCACACTCTGCTGTAGAGGGTCACTGGTGTTGAGAGAGTGTAATTGCTTCTGCTCTCCTAGCTAGAGATGTTGTGCTGAGAGCTCTTTTCAGAGCTCAGTGGACTCCCTATCCTCAAAGCAAGACAATAAGTGAAGAAAGAGTTTGTTTACTTTCATCCCAATGTAACTTGTAAAACAAAGTAGAAATAGTTCAGTAACTATGGCTGTGTGCACACAACATTTTATTTTAGGATCAATTGAGACAGAGTAGTTGTCCCCCCCCCCCAATGTAATCCACATACAAGCTAGATCTATTACACTCCCCCCCAATAAAGCACTTCTTCAGAATATAGTTTCAATCCAAAAATAAAAATTCATTACATATTGATTCTGCATTACACTGCAGTGTGTCCAAATGAAGGTGATACCAGCAGAGGGGGTGTATCCACACCTGCCCAAGGCGTACACCGTGATCACAATCACCACTTTCTTCTTCATTCACCTGGGTCATGTGCAGGGTGGAAAAGGTGTGGATAACCTAATCAAAGAGTCCTCCTGGCTCCCTCACAAAGCCTAGTAAGTGCTTGTCCAGCTTTGGGGAGGAGGTGGGAGGGCTCTAGGACCATGCCAGAGTCTTACGCCTCCTTCCCAAAGCCATTGCTTCCCTTACCCCGCTCACTGTTGTCAATCCTGTTTTATCTTTGGAAAATGTTTCTCACAAACACTTGTATGCATGTAGGGACAACCATTTGAATCAATGCCCATCAACTTTGGTGGGTGACCCCCTCAAATATTTTATAGGGTCCTCGGCCCCTAGGAATTGGCTCCTATGTACCTGCATTCAGTGTAACATGTGATGAACCATATTGTGAAATGCACTTCAGAACCGGACCTTCACGAATTCAAAATCACAGCTCAAGTAGAGCTCTAGTGAGGGCACAGCTTGCTAAAAGTGGGCAAAAGGTAAACTGCAAGAGAAAGGGGCATGTTTGTCATTCGTTTTGCTGCTCAGTATTTCTGAGCTAGTCGTGGAAAGGTCTTTGCAGTCTCACTTGCTTATATCACGTGCCAAGTTTTGCTGGGTTCATAAAGGACAAAGAGCACTGAGCTGGGCAGAAGGAAGGAACAATTTTCTGAGCAAGGGATTAGTCATCTCTTCAGACATAAAAATGGCATGGCTTTCCAGTTTCCATTTTACTTGCAAGTATATACCAGAGATGTGGTGTGCTTTACAAAGCTGTGAGTGAAATTAAAAGCTTTTATACATATGTACCGGTATACACTTGTTTGAGAAAGAATCAAAATTCAAATTGTACCCCTTTGAGAATCATTAACAACTTGGGCTTTCTTTAATTAATTTTGACAGTCTTATGACGGTGTTTAAATTTGCTTTGGCAACTCTGAATAAAAATTCAGATAGATACCCTGCAGCAATGGCTACATAGCACCTGAAATGCTGGGCCATATCTGCAGCAATATCAAATATAAAAAGGGGTGCAGATGGCAGCCCTCAGGCCAATTTCTACCTAGATAGGATGAAAACCATGAACTACCATGTTCCCTCATCTTATGTATGCCATAATGAGTTGTTCCACCTTGCCTCTTAATTTTTGAAGAGGAAGGCTCACAGAGAAATTTTGCAGGTAAAGGGCCATAGTTCAGTGGCAGAGCAGCGCATGCTCTGTGTGCCAGAGATCCCAAGCTCAGTCCCCAGCACCTGAAGATTGCCGAGATTGACCCCTTCCTGAAACCCTGGAGAGCCTCTGCCAATCAGTGTTGACAATATACCGGTAGGTCAGTGGTCTGAGTTGGTGCAAGGTAGCTTCCTATATATGCCTATGTACAACCCATTTCACATTTTACGCTAAAGGTATAGGGGGTGCGCATCCTGAATAGATCAGGATGTGTGCTCTTGATGTTTATCGGGGCAGTTAAACGTGATCACATTTTCAATTCCACTTGTGCCTACAAAAGCTTTGGAGCAGTCTTACTGCTTCTTTCTCAATAGGTGCATGTCTCATAGTTTCCTGCTAAAATCCTGTCAAGTGTCAATTTCCCCTCCCCTGCCCCCTTCTGTTGTGCTATAGCAACAGAATGCCCATCCAATGATCCAACAGCATAATAAAGTAGAATGATGTCTGGATGGTTCAACATAATCGCACCACTGATGCACTATTTTTGCATCAATGACATGCTGCAGAATGTACCCATTTAAAAAGATGTGGAGGGGCCCGTAGTGGAAGTCCTGTTTTCCTCACATTGTGCACAAATTGTCCATTCTGATAAGTGCTTGAACTGGCTCTCAGTCTCTGCAGAGCTCAGTACACCCATTGCACTGCCACCAATTATCGGGGAAAGCGCTGTCCAATGCCTGCACTGCAATCCCACCCTTGTGTCTACACCAAGCCACCAGCCCTGTGAGGTTCTAAAGAGATAAGGAGGGAAAAGGAAGGAAGTGTGAACACAGCATACAATCCCTTGCCCACTGAATATCCCCTGGTGTGCCTTAGCCCTGGGGACAGGCGTGCCAGCTTGGCCCCGCAACCGTGGGTGCCCAGGGCTGTGGGTGCCATGCAGCGTGCATGGCCCTGACACTGAAATCTGTGGATGCCCAGCCCCTTCATGGGGAATTTTGTGGGTGCTCAGACACCCAAGGCTCCAGGGAGTTGGCACCATGTGTGTATATATATATATATATATATATATATATATATATATATATATATATAATCATACTAGATTGAAAGTCATGTATGTTTGTAAGAGGCACCATTTGTGAATATTAAAGTAGATGCGTACATCAGCAGAAAGCTGTGTAAAGCAGTAACTGATTTTGTGCTTTCACAATCTGTGCTGGCTGGTTTTGGGAATGGCATAACTTGACTCTGCCCCTTGATTGCCACATGTGCATAATATGCATCTCAGCTGCTGGGTACTTGAGGCTTGACAGCAATACTCTCACCCATGGCATGGACCTTCAATGATTAAAAGAGAGACAGGAGCACTGTTTTAGTAATCAGAAGGAGCAGTCACCACCACCTCTCTTTTTTAAAGACCATGATAAGGTATAGAATAGATTAACCCCCTGGCTGCTCCGCACAATGAGTAGCTAAAACGAATAAAGTGCCCTACCTCTGTATGTTCTGGCTGTGTATACAAAGCCCCAAATCCTTTTGCTTCAATAAAAACAAACAAACAAACAAACCTGTTCATCATGCATCAATAAATATTGCTAGAGCTAGTATGAAAAAAGAAAAAGAGAAAAAATAGTTGCACCATATGTTCTTAGCATGCACTGCTTCTTAACCACCAAAATCTTGAATGAATTCAAGAAGGGCAAATTTCCTCTCCCGTTCTGAAACAGAGACCCTGAGAAATCCTAGAATTGCAAAATGAACAGCACAAATGCTTGGACGAGAGCTGGAAAATGAGTACTAATCAGTGTCAGTAAACGACAATCAGTGGTATGCAAGGAGAAGCCAACAAAGGTATTGAATAAATAAAGGAGCCCATCTTCTTAAGAGCCAAGGATGTGGTGAAGCAACAAGGGAGGTGGATCCCCACAACTGGAAGGTTTCTGACCCAATGGTAGAGGGTCTTACCCACTGAAAGGTCAGAAGTCAAGAACAGAGCAAGGATGTCGAAACCAGACTGGCTGTTCAGCCACAAGAAAGGAAATGACTCATGTAGGAAGCTGATAGGTGATCCATGTGAATTGGTTAGATTTCATAATCCTAAAGTCTCCAGGCAAACATGACCAAGCACGGTGGCTTTTGTTTATTGGCTGAAAAATGTAACTATGCTATCAACTCATCAAGAGATGCAGTTACTTGAAACAAGGGCACAGTGTTTTCCACGGCAGAGAATGGGTGCTTTTTAGTGGAGGGATTGGAAGAGAGAGAAGTGATGTGTGGAAAGAGAGGAGAAGAGAGCTGACCTTTAATATGTTGTGGTCAATTCCAGCTGCAAACTCAGGCTGTTCTAGTCCATGTGACTTTACAAAACTAGGCCACAGGAATTTCTTCTTTCTCGCTAAAGGGAAAACATAAAGCTCTTTCTCTGGATAACAGCTAGTGGCCACTCCCAGATTAAAAGAAGCCTTCCCTCACTGCCTTGCCTGCTCTCTTCCTATGATTTCAAGGATAAAGCTTGATTCTTTGAAAGCAAACAGAATCTCGTATGTCGAGGGTGTCTAGATTGGAGCAAGCTAAATTCTTAAAGATAGACGAAAAATGCCCAAACAACAAATCACAGGTTGGATTTTGCAAGCTGAAGCAAAAATAAATCAGAAGCTGAACTGAGGTCTGGCAGACTTGCAGAGTTTGTGGCTCAGGTGCCAACCTAATTTTAAACTTCCTTCCCAACAATTAAAATATTTCTGCAAGGTGAGCTTTCATGGCAAGTCCTAGAAGCGGTTTTCATCCACTATATGCTCCTCCCCTGCTACATCAACCCACACATTTAAATTTCCCAATTTAGAAATGCCTAAATTAGGGAGGATCAATGGTTCCCGGTATTTTCCAAGTACTAGCATTGTGGAAGAAGAATTGCCCAACATGTCTTGCAAAGGAAGATTGTCACTCTTCCATTGTTCTCCTATGGAATCACATATTAGGTCTGATATAGACTGCAGACAATGCATAAGGTGGGGCATGGGAGAAAGTCTACGACGACAAATAAAGAAAAGTCTTATCCCTTGCCCTCATACTTAATAAATGTTCTCAGGAGATTTGACAGTCCAATTTCTCTCCTGATGAGTGAAAGGCAGCTCTCAGTAAAAATGTTATTTTATTTGTTCCCTTCAGAGTTTGAGTTATTGCCATAATCAGTGAAGATTTCCCCACTGACACAAAAGCTCTTTTAGCAAGGCCTTATAGGCTTGGCCATTGGGTTTATTCTACATTTGGCCTCAAGGATTAGGTGAAAATTAGTGCTTTCTTTCTTTTTATTGCGTTTAATGTACACTAAGCATTCTGCCTCTAACAGCAGTTAACTAGGACTCAAAGCCCAACTAACTTGTTTCTTGAGCTGGACATTATTATTAGAATTTCAATCAACACAATAATCAAGACAGGAAAATGTATTTTTATTAGAAACAATAAAATGGGATAAATGTATAATGATTGCTCAACTTCTGGCAATTTAACTGGCCAAGACAGGCTTCTGCAGGCTCCTTGCCAGAGTGATGAGTAAGATGGCATTGGCACAGTGGTAATACTTTCTTCACCAAGCCATGGACAGTTAATGTAAAACATAAAGCTAACTTCATATCAAAATATTCCTCATTAATCTGAATAGAGGTTTCATTCATCTTTGGCATCTAGCGGCCTACTGTGTTGCAAGGGGCAACTGTTGTGGTTGGCAAGGTCCAGCTGTTCTGATTGACTATTTTTAGTGAGGAAATCCATCAAGAAAAACAAGCAGTTGTTAATTTTGCAATCACTTTTTTATTTTTTTGCATCATTTAGCAGTTGTTTCAGATTCCATATCAGTAGCAATTGTTGCACAATAATGAATTATGAAGGGATCATTGTCAAACAGTGGGGAGGCAACAGCTGGAGTTCTTCAGGGTATGGCTCCAGAACTGTCTCTGCTTAGTGTTCTTGGTATGCATCCAGATGGCATTGTTGCCCATATCTGCTTAAGCACTGTAGCGCTAAACCAGAAGTAGGGGAGAAGGTACCTCCAAAGAAAAAAAGAGGTCCCGACTAATGGGGGTGGGGTTAGTTATGTTACAATGTCAGCTTGGAATGTTGCATTTAGCCTGCTGCCATCTAGTGTAGCACAGTCCCCGTGTGGTTTGTGGTTGCCAGGCATGCCAAATATGAATATATGAAACTGCTTTATATAGTGAGTTAGACCTTTGGTCCATCTATCCCTGGATTTACTGTAAGCAGCAAGTGGCTGTCCAAAATCAGCTCCCCGGCATCTTTTTCAACCCTGTTACATTATATGCCTGTGTTGGAGATGCCAGAGACCCTGTACTTGCAAAGCCTGTTTTCTACCAATGAGCTACAGACTCTTTGGCTTGATACTTGCAAAGCCCTCTATTTGGAAGAACTATTGTTTAAATAACCCAATAATGCACTGAGCAGATTTTCAAGTTGTCACAAAATGTGCATGGGCTATGAGCAACTTTGAGGAGGAATCTGGGACCCACCAATTACACCGATAACCTAAAGGGTTAGATGAATGAAGTGAAGCAAGAATTTTACAGTGCTATGTCTAGCAGAAAAAGTAAACGTCACAAGCAGAGCCTCTGAATAGGTAGTAGAGCTGTTGAGAACCAAAGTGGAAGTGGATATATGCTAAGCGAGATGAAGGAAGCAGCTCACCCCAAATCCTTCATGAGTCAGAATCAGAAGGAAACTTGCTAGCCTTTTATACCATTCTTGGTTTCATTATACCCAATATTTACTGATGTAAAAATTCAGGAAAACAGTGGCCCATGGTGGTCATATTTTCAAATGTGCTGATTTCGGAAGACTTTTGTAAATATCCAAATACCTGGAATAGCCTCCTTCACCCACATTATCAAGGTTATGAATCATAATCCTCAAGAGACTAGGTCAGGCATCCCCAAACTGCAGCCCTCCAGATGTTTTGGCCTACATCTCCCATGATCCCTTGCTAACAGGACAAGTGGTCAGGGATGATGGGAATTGTAGTCCAAAACATCTGGAGGGCCGAAGTTTGTGGATACCTGGACTAGGTTCTTAGGACACTTCTTCTGGTGGCCATCTGTGGTATGTTATTCCTGTACCCTACTCAACGCGGGTGGCGCTGTGGATTAAACCACAGAGCCTAGGGCTTGCCGATCAGATGGTAAGCGGTTCAAATCCCCATGATGGGGTGAACTCCCGTTGCTCGGTCCCAGCTCCTGCCAACCTAGCAGTTTGAAAGCACATCAAAGTGCAAGTAGATAAATAGGTACCGGTACAGCGGGAAGGTAAACGGTGTTTCCGTGCGCTGCTCTGGTTCGCCAGAAGCGGCTTTGTCATGCTGGCCACATGACCTGGAAGCTGTACGCCAGCTCCCTTGGCCAATAACGCAAGATTAGCACCGCAACCCCAGAGTCGGTCACGACTGGACCTAATGGTCATATTTACCTTTTACTTAACAATTATGTGCTCTGTGCTTTGAAACACTGGCAAGGAATTTATCCATGTCCTTTTAAATACATCCTAGGCCATTTGGCCATGCTGTATACTTCCAAGGTAAAGGTAAAGGGACCCCTGACCATTAGGCCCAGTCGCGACCGACTCTGGGGTTGTGGCGCTCATCTCGCGTTATTGATTGACCAAGGTACACTTGCAAGACCTCTACATAAATCAGACCCAGTTCCCAGTTCCTTGCTTGGCAAAATCAGGTGTGGATTAATGTATCCGGAAGAGTGGAAGTCCTCCTCCATAAAAATCCTGCTACAATTTAGTTGCTGACTACCAAAAAGCATAGTTACGCCTGTCCACTGTAATGTGACCCAGCCTTCAGAGAATCAGAGTTGTGATTACCACTCCAGGGATTAATGAATAAATACAGCTGATCAGTTTCACAGTAACAGTCATTATTCTTCCTGCAATGAACAGGGTTCTATTATTGGTATATGCCAAACCAATCTTTATTTGCCAGTCTAATAGATAACCCGGCTTTCAGATCACATATTACTTTATTATTAGGATTCTCCTAGTTTTTCAGAACTAATTGTCTCTTGCAACATAATTAAACTGGAATACTGTGAGTTCAGACTGTACAATAATTCAGGAGAATTCCTGTGACTAAGTATCTTTGCAAGAACAAATTCCAAATTCTGTTAATAGAGGATTGTTCACTGCATGGTTCAAAGGCTCGACTGCTCTGAGTTGGTCCCATGTCAGGAAATACATACTGGATCTGATTTATGTACAGGTTTTAAAAGTGGACAGATGATGCTAGTGTTTTGCAAGCTAGTGGCTACACAGTTTATTTATGTTTATCAGAAGAATTTATAAACTGCCTAAACAATCCCTGAGTGGTATACACACAGTCATTTTAAACAATTATTAACATATAAATAAAACTAGCAAAATTTAAGAGCAGGTATACACAACTTGTTTTCATGTCCAGATAATGAATGGCTCTATCAGTTCTCAGGTATTGGTTTGCTGACAATCTATAGGACATGTCCAAGATGTACTAATGAGAAAGGCAGAGTGGTGCAGTGGTTACAGGGTTGGACTAGGACCAGGAAGACCCAAGTTCAAATCCCCACTTAGCCATGAAGCTCCAGTGCCACCCTGAACCAGTCAGCATCTGTCAGCTTAGCCTACTTCACAGCAAATATTAACAGTGGAGGAAAGAGTGATAGCACACCACACAAAACTCATCTGAGGAACAGTGGGATACAAATGAAATAATCCTTGATGAAAGTCTCCACATGATTTAGTTGTGATTGCTGCATCTCAGGGGGTTGAACTTGATGACCCTTGGGATCCTTTCCAATTCTGCAATTCTATGATTCTATGTGATGGTGGTTCCATTTTGTTGAGTTCCACATTATAGGTCAATGCAAACTGGCTCTGTCTAGTTTTATTGTACATGTATTATGGACTGCCACCAAGCCAAGACCTGAGTGGTCATAACAGGCACCCCCAAACTGTGGTCCTCCAGATGTTTTGGCCTACAACTCCCATGATCCCTAGCTAACAGGAAGATGGGAATTGTAGTCCAAAACATCTGGAGGGCTGGAGTTTGGGGATGCCTGGGTTATAATGAAAAAATAAATAGCAAAGCACCCTGACTAGATGCAGTTGCACTAGAATGCACTCAAATGATGCATGCTCAGAACAGCAGCTCACATAGGGGCAAGCTCATTTGAGAGCTGATAGATCTTACTCCTATGTACATGAATGCCTTGTCTCTTAGAAGTTCAAGAAACACAGCACTAGAATTTTAGGAGCCTCTCTCCTCCCCTTCAGAGAGCCATTCATTTCGCTGGAGAGTTACTGTAGTTTCTGGCTCTGCAAATAGTTGTGAGATCATAGTGCACTCTTTGCCAAAGTGTGTGATAAATCTGTGGCTGTATTACAACATGCTCTCTTCTGCTAACCAGCAGACTTCTGAGCATCCAAAAACACTCAGGAAATGAAGTCTAGTGAGAAAAAACTATCTACATCGCCTTCTGTCTGTGTCAGTCTGATGAATAATGGCCACTAATATAAATTTCCAACCAACAAAATAAAAATTCCTTGCATTGCTAATAAGCTGGAGAGAAAAACAGGCCATTGATTCATTGGCTACTGGTCTCATAACAACTCAAAATGAAGAGCTCTGCTACCATTTGGGCAAAGATGTTGGCGTTGCCCCTAGCAACCACCTGGGCCTTCACACAGTCTTGTTTGCTATAGCCATGTGGGATTTATTTCTAGGAAACTTCATAGGTCACATACAGTTCAGGGCAGCTAACATTGATAGCCTGGACCCTTACTCACAGCAGAAGAGAAATATGAGCACTTTGCTGACCATTGTGGAATTTTGCAAGTACCTCGCTGAGATGAAAAAGATTCCTATTTCCTGTATGGAGACCTAACTTCACTTTAGCCTTTGGTCCAATTTTATTGCTGAACAAACAAGACGTAAAGTCAGCAGGCATAGAGATGTAGAGCTTCTTTCACCTACATTGGCTGTCCTGGACATTCATCTGACCTCTAAGGCCCCATCTGCACTATACATTCAAAACAGTATCATACTACTTTAAACAACCATTGCTTCCTGCAAAGAATCCTGGGAAGTGTTAAAGGTTCTGATAATTGTTAGGCGACCCTATTCTGCAAACTACAGTTCCCAGAAGTCTTTGGAGTAAGCCATGACTGTTTAAAGTTCTATGAGGTTACTTGTGGTTAAGTAATTTCCTCAGTACGTATTATATCCAAATGCATGTAGGTGAACCACAATGGCCTCTCTTTATTTCCACAAACAGGAAGCAAACATGCATTTAAAACTCCATAGGTAGCCTCTGCCTGGGGTGCAATTTGCAGCAGTAACAGGTAGTGAAAATATTAAGTTGCCCTTCATCTCTGCTTGCCACTGCAAATCACCCACATTGTTTTTCCTTAGGAGGGAGAGAGGGAGGCCACCAGTGTTCAGTTGCACAATGTGGAGTCAGGCCAAGACACCCTGACATCTGCTCTGGTTCCTTTGTACCTGCCAATTTATATTCTCCCAACTTTTTTAAAAAAGCTTATGCCAGTTGACTCCGTAGCGTGCAAGCCATTTTCAGTTTCAAATAACACATGCTCATTTAATTAACTTCACGATTTCCAGTCCCTACATCTCCAGAGTGAGGAGATCCATTTGACAAGCTCCTAGTCCTCAGAGTTGCAGAGAAACTTTAAAACAAGTACACAGTTTATACTGAAAGTTTAGGGTTGCTTCTCATGAGTTTGATTCTTGTTCCCATGTGGTGGAAAACATAATATAAAAAGTACCTCACACTGCAACCTATGAAGCTGCCCCATAAAACCATGAGAAGTCACAGTAGTGATTCCACCAGTTACTACCACCAGCACTCTCACTTCCTAGTCTTTAGTCCATCTCCCTTCCCCCACATAGTCTTCCTCTGCTTTGAAGCCTAAGCCTTCCAAGACTAGCAGTGTATGGGGGCTGGGGGGGGGAGAGAGAACTACAATTTTAAAACACTAATTGGTTCACATTCAAACTGTAATCTGGAATAAATTATGGAGAGATACAGCAGCAGAATATACATGTGCCTTAAAAAAACTGGTCTAAGGATTTAGTTTGTAATGCTAACCCCCACTTACCTAGAAGTAGGTCCCACTGAATTCAATGCAATGTAATTCTGAGCAGACCTGGCCAAAGTTTTCAGACTTCATATGCCTATTTCCCACATCAGCTTTTGCTGCCAGTGCTTTCCCTATTTCCCTACAGCAGGCAACTTTGATCTTTCCAGAGCAGTTAACCACACAGCTGATTTTTTAAAAAATAGGAACAACCCAGGCTCTCTCTCTCTCTGTATGCAGCAAGAGAGCCCAGGTGATGGATGCAAAGCCCCTGAAGAAACATTTCCCCCCTCTGCTCACCTGTGTTCGATGTCTTCCTCATGGTGCTCTTGTCCCAGCTGTTACATAGGAAGCCAGCAAAGTTTCTTCAAGCTACTCCGGCAAATAATCCCCAGGGTGATCTGCGTCTGCTTTATAATCCTTTTGTTCCAGCAGGCAGGGCTCCGCAGGGAAAGTGTACTCCTCCTACGTGTTACATGCATATACAGACACAGTTGCAGCTGAGGAGGGAGCCCACAGCACTCCCATTAATTAGAACACACCTTTTCTAATCTGATGCGCAGTCGTGGGGTTGTTCCAACTAGGCTAAAGCTGAAGGAGGCGGCTAGCGGAAGAGCTCAGCTGCTGCGGCAGCACTTTAACCTTTTCCCCTCTGTGAGCAAATCAGGCTTGGTGCATGTCCCTGCCCACTCCAGGCCTCGGAGATTCCCTGCAGGTTTAACCTGTGTGCTCTGGGGGAGGTATTCTGACTCCCCACCCACTCGGTCCCCACACCCACCCACTGGCTTTTTCTCTGTGTGTGCCCTGCTCCCTGCTCCTCCCCATAGCTCAGGTCAGAGTTAGGTCTAGAGGCAAGCAGGCACTAGTTCAAAGAACACCAGGCTGTTTACGGTAAACACAAAGCTCCTCTTTTCCCCTCTGAAAGGAGAGACTTGCACAAGGCTGCTGGTTATGTAAGCACCTTGGTTCAAATCCTGTAGTGTAGACTTAGGAGACTACGTGTCTGTAGGCAGCCAGTCATTGTTTGGAGGGAACTGGGCATGCCAGGCAGCTACTTTAGGCATTGTACACACTATACCTTGAAGGCACCTTTGAAGCACTGTTCTTTCCCTCCAAGAACTCTGTAGTTTACCCCTCACAGAAATACAGTTCCCAGCAACACTTAACAAGCAACCAAACCCAGAATTCTTTGAGGGGGAAATGTGTTTTGAGTGTGCTTTAAAGTTATAGTGTGTCCACAACCTTAGTTTCCACATAACACCACTAATATTTTATTTAAAGGAGGCTTGGGTGCCTGAGCACCTTGTGTGACATCTGATCTTTTTTAGATTTTGTGGGTGTGTTGGGGGGGCAGGGAAAACACCTGCAGTAAATTGCAAGTAATTGGCAATCAGGAAAACAAGAGTGAAGAGATGGGAAAACATTAAAATATATAAAATCAGCCTACTGGGAGGGTTTTTCTCCTTATGCATTCATGCATGCCAATTTCTGGCTGCTAGAATTATATGGTAAAACCAGGATTAGAAAAAAGGGCTGCACTATTTTATTTTATTTTATTTTACTTTACTTTTATACAGGCATGCCTCAGGGATATTGCGGGTTCAGTTCCAGACCACGGCAATAAAAAACAAGTATCACAATAAAGCAAGTCACACACATTTTAGACTTAAAAAAATCCATTGAAAAGGGATGCACATATCATTCATATTCATTTTCATAATAAAAATAACTTGAATGTAGTCAGGCGATTTACTCAGGAGCATCCACCCCACATCTCTAAGAGGAGCAACTCTGGCATTGATTTTAGACCAGAAGAACAGGAATCTGTGTAGAGGACAATCACTATTAAGAAGGTACAACTGTCTCACCCTGGAAGATACAACCCACAAAACCTTCTGTATCTTTAGTAGGCCTGTAGAATGGGAAATTTCAGCACATGGACCATGTCACTCAGGGATAAGAAAAGCTGCTGCTCCTGTAATTCTCTCTTCTGCCCAACTAAGAAAAGCACACAAGCCCTGTCCTTATGAGAAGATGCACGGAATCAATTGGTGCAGCAGAATCCCAGCACAGTAAGGGAAAGGTAAAGAACCCCTGAACAGTTAAGTCCAGTCAAAGGCGACTATGGGTGCTCATCTTGCTTCATGCGAGGGAGCCAGCGTTTGTCCACAGACAGCTTTCTGGGTCGTGGCCAGCATGACTATACTGTTTCTGGTGCAACGGAACACCGTAACGGAAACCAAAGTGCACAGAAACACTGTTTACCTTCCCACCGCTGTGGTACATATTTATCTGCTTGCACTGGTGTGCTTTCGAACTGCTAGGTTGGCAGGAGCTGGGACAGAGCAACAGGCATCGTGCAGATTTGAACTGCCGACTTTCTGATCAGTTTAGACCACAGCGCCACCTGCTCACTTTGCAGCACAGTATGGCAAAGGTGGCCAGTTACCTGCTACTAAAGGACTAGAAACCTCTTTTGAGGTCAGCTGTTGGCAGATTAAGCCACCAGTGGCTACTAGCTGGTTATTGTTCTCCCTCCACTGAATACCATTTTCTGGGAATGACAAGTGAGGAGAGCACACCTTTACTACAGGCACCTGGTTGGTGACTGTGAAAACAGGATGCTGGATGAGGTGGGGCCCTTTTGGCCTGATCCAGCAGAGCTGTTCTGAAGTTCAGTGCCCCTTAAAGAGAAGGTTTTAATTTCTCCCATTCTGAGTAATTTAAGTTACAGATTTGTTTATTTTTAAGGTGGTGCCATTTAGAACAGTATAAAATCCAGTCTGAATTCTGTACGTGACTACTCAAGAGGTGAAGAATCAGGCTTCCCTCTCATACACCTCAAATAACATCCCAAGGGTTTGTCCCCCTTTCACTTTAAAAACTGGGACTCTTTCTAATTGCAATGGATTAGTTCTTATTACTGCTAATCTAGGCCAGAGACCCTGGCACACTTTCCCCCTTCCTGGGGCTGAAGCAAAAAATGCAATAGTTTAGGAATATAAAAAAAAATCAGAGGCCACATGACAAAGATCATTTTCGTTGGGCTGCCTGGATGGCAGAATTGTCAAGAGGCTCAGCACTTTTGCCTAAGAGGACAAGTTAATGTTTAATATAATACAGATCCCACCAGCCTCAGATAGGCAAGTCATTTTAGGACTTTTTTTTCCACCTGGCTGTTTCATAAGATGAGAGAGGAAATTCACAGAGTTTCTTAAGAAAGCTTTTTTTTTGTGAGGGGTGGTGTTCAAAGCAATTGCAGCAAGCAAGGTGTAGCGTGGGGTGGGTGGGCAGAGGGGTGGTGAGCCCGGGTGCAAAATTCTGATAGAGCCACTACCAAGTGCTCCCATGACAGGCTCCCTCAACGTGGTTGAGCTTCTGCCACCTTCTGGAGCTGCAAGAAGGCAAGCTGGGCCGGCCCAGGCCCTGGCCTTTGGAGCTGGGGTGGCACCTTCCTACCCCAAACCCTGGAGTAGCTTTGCAATAGTCTTTTTTTTCCTTTTAACAAGTCAAAATGTGAATGTTTAAACAGAGGGAAAAGGCCAGTGACCCTTATAACATGGAGCATATGGCTGACATGCAATTTACAGGACTGAAGAACATCACCACTGAAGAACATGCTGTGACTTCTCTTTAAATATTATACGTATATTCAAACTTGTGTGTGTGTGTGCGTGTGCGTGTGTTTGTGTTTGCATGTTGTGATTACAAATCACAAGGCTCATCCTCCTGGTGTTTGGTTGCCTATTACAAATATTTAATAAACCACTCTTCAGCTTGAGGGCTCCCTGAACAGCATTTCACCGTTGAAAAACAATGGCAATCAGATTTGAATACATTAAACACATGCTCTTCAATATGAAACTGCTGGGGAATATTTTTTTTCCAGAGTTTTGGACTGTAGCATCATGAAGACATGGATGACACACAACTCTTGTCTCTCATTTCACAGGGATACTTCTGTGGTCCTGAACATCTGATTTGGAGGTGGTTCTGGGATGGGTGAGGATTAACCAATTTAGGCTGAATCTAGGTAAAACAGAGGTACAAAGGAACATGGGGAACTGCCTTATACAGTACTGAGTCAGACCATGGGTCCATTTAGCACTATATTGTCCACACTGGCTGGCAATGGCTCTCTAGGGTTTCAGGTGGGGTGTGTCTTCTGGGCCTATCTGGGCCTATCTGGAGATAACGGGTTGAAACTGGGACCTTTTGCAGCACAGTCTACCAATGATCTACGACCCTTCTCTAAAGAGCCAGAGATTACTTCCTCCTTATCTGGATTGAGTTTCAGGATGAATCAAGATTCAGCACTTTACCTTCTCTGCACTGTGTGTGGGGGGGGGGAAGCCTGCAGCTCTCCCAATTCTACCAGAATTCACACCATAACATCCAAATGCTGCCCTTAACATTCAGATTTAATCCCATGTCTGCCCCAACCTGTTTGTACTCTTCCAGGTTCCACTTCATCTTTCCAGGTTCAGGTTCTGCCTAGGCTCCTCTATTCTGGCTCTTTCCTTCCGACATTCAAAATAAACATTTTGTTTTCCAGTGAACATACTGTTATGTGTGTGAACATACTGTTATGTGTGTGCCAGACCCCTAAAATCCTAGCAAGTGTTAAAAGCCAGGTTAGCTTCCTGATGAGGTAATCACCTGGGTGATGGGTCATTAAGAGAACAATGGAAAGGAGGTTGTTTGTCAGATGAAGAATGGGTGGGACCCCATCCTCCAGCTTTTAGAATAGAGCAGAGTTTGCTGTGATGTGACCTATCATAGAAGCTGGATGCAAAAGCTGCAGGCTGCAAAGACAGAGAGAGCCATGGCTGATTTCTGCTTGAATCCAAGGCTATGGCTTTGGAAGAAACAAAACCCTTTGGGTTTTTTACTGCTGTGAACCACTCCATCATAGGCTCAGGTTGTATATATGTGTAAATAAACCATATTTCATGAAGACACCACAGTCTCTGCTGTGCCTCATTTCCAAAGGAAACATAAAGTGCCTGGAATCTCACACCGCTCAGAGATGGGGTGGCATGCAACAATGCCAACAAATATAAAACAAAAGAAATCATACAAAGCACAGATCCCACAAAGACTTTCAATTTGTTTCAGCCCAAGGTGTCTTTCTGTAAATGTTCCTGGATCACCGGCAGGCGAAAGCCATGTTGCTCCCAGGCATTTTGAAATAAAAAAATGCATTGTAACTCTTAACAAATTGGCCTATTGTGCAGCTCAAACGAAGTAAGTCACATTATCTCTTGATTTCTTCATGAACTGCAAAAGCCAAATATTTAGCTTTCTCCCTGCTTTCCCCTCACATTTGTGCCTGCTTGCTGTGATACATGCAGGAGTTTCAGAAAGGACTCGGCAGAATTGTCATGTGTTCTATCAAAGGTGGAAGAGCAGAGTTAGGAATCTTCCAGAGATACTCAAAGGGGAACAGCTGGATGTCCTCGCTCGCCCCTCATTAAAGAGAGGCAGGAGAAGAAGAATGAAGGGCAGATGAATGGGGAGGATAAGCAGGGGGCAAAGGAGCAACAGGTCAGCACTTCAGGGCCCTTAGCTGCCAAGCAACTTTCATCATATGTGGGAAATGGCTTTGCTGATGGATGTGAAGATGGAAAACAGAGTGATGGGGCTGTAAATCATCCACATCCCTCTCTCCAGTGCTGTGTTTGTTTTACTTCTGGGCCTGCCAGCTCCATTCCAGCACACACAATACCTTTTTCTTCCATGGTTACATGGCTGGAGGGTGCTTAGAAAGTTTTCCACCCAGCTTATTTCCTTGTCAGGCTCACTTTGGCAGATGAGCAGGATGAAAGGAGAGCTGCCAAAGCAAACAGTAGGCAGTGCTGTGCCATCCAGCCCACTGGCACCTAGAATATCAAGTGGAAGAGGATGCAGATAGGATAAAGAAGTTACAAAGACAGGAGATGCCAGCTGCAGTACTCCAAAGCAGGCTTCACCTCTAAATGGCTTGGACTGCCACTCCCTGGTGATGATGGCACATCTGTGGGACACCGGGTTGGCAAAGTCTTCTCTATGGGGCCTCTCCCAGCCACAGCTGGTGGGCGATGCCATCTGCAGCCTTGGGAATGGATGGATGGGCAACGGACTTGCCCTGTGTAGTTTGGTAAAGCCAGAAGGCCTGTTGTGGTCCTGAATCAGCAGAAAGGGGCCTCAGCTAATTAAATCAGCCTTAAAGTATTTCTTAGCGAGCCAGTGAAGCTCAAGCACAGATGGCTCTATTAGAGAGTTCAAATTAATTTTGTATCCTGGGGTATGTTGCCACAAAGCCTTTGAGCAGATGCCAGTCATGCTGATTTGCTACCAACCCCTTCAAGTAAGCAGCTCTCCAACTGGAATGATGGTGATGACACAGATGCAACTTCAAGCCATCTCTGTGCGGCTGGTTGTACATATGAGTATGTTTTGCCTTGCCATTCAAGAGACAGAACTCATTCTTCTATGGAGTCAGTCCTAAAATTGGGGGTGGGGTGGTTGTGTGTGTTTTCAGTCTTTTTAAAATGATTTTCTGATCAGATTTGCAAGCTGCAAGCATCTCAGCTTGGAAAGGGGAACTGCGTTGTCCACTGGTTCTGGCAAACTGCAGGGGACTGGGTAGAGGACTAATCAGTCCATGCAATGTATTACATGTAAATGCAGTGTGGATGCCATGAGGGAAGGTCAGCAAGTCCCAGCCTTTGCTAATTTGGTGCCTTACAGATGTCTTGCACTGCAACCCCCGTGGGCCCCAGCCAGCATGACCAATGTTCAGGGATTGTGGGATTTGTGGCTCAAATATCTGGGTGACACCAGGAGACAGCTGTAGCCACTCTAGGGGTTGCCATAACCTTGCATGGAGACACATGGGTGTGTATTTTTCAGCGCCATCAGTTTTTCAGGAAAATCAGAACAAAGTATTATTAAAGGCTGAAGGAAGCAGAGGAAGCAGCAAACATAATGTGGACTATTCTTTTCTTGCAGAAGGTTCCCTCCTAGGGCTTGTAGTCCAAAACATTTGGAGGGCACCAGGCTGCCCCAAATCTTTCCAGCAGCAGTACAACATATGGCGGCTTGTGTCTCAGGCCAGTCAAGAAGATGGCACCTTTAATTTTCTGCCTCTACACCCAACAGCTCCAAACAGATTTCTCTCCCTGCCAGCCAACTGCTTCCAAAGAACCAGGGAAGTCCTCTGCCTGCTTTTTTCAAGTTTTGTTGTGGGTGCACTCTGCTGCATGGAGACAGTGTTGCTCTGACAGATGCGTGCATGGATGGCTCCTGATGGGGAAATAGCCTCAGAACTTGGACGCGTTTCAGGAGGAGCTCATGGAACCGCCTTCCCTCCAGCAGCTGCAGAAACAGACTGGCGTGGAATTTCCTTCCCATCGCCAACTGCCACTCATTCCTTTGATCTGAGGGAGAACAAACTGCCATCCTCTCAGAAAGCCACAAGGCGTGTTTTTATTTTATTAAAAAAGATTGCATGCCCTTTGGAATCTTTCGGGGTTTCGTTGATTCAGTGAGGCCCAGGAAGGGAATGAGATTTACCTGAGCTAGCGAGTGCCTTCTGCATATAGGTTGATGCACACAAGCACACACAACAGGCAAGTGGGGGGGACGACGACAACTGGTTAGGGGAATAGAAAAGTGGCCCCCAGAAAATGGATGTTCTGTTTGCTGTAGCCTTGCTTCAAGAGGCAGGTTGGGGCCACAAGGTTCTGAATCCATTGCCCATAGCCTTAAATCTGTGGGCTTCAAATCCTGGTTCTGAATAAGGTAGCTTCCAGCTGACCTGTATCTATCTCTGGTCAGCTGCACCCCCCGCCCCCCGCCCCACTTCAAAAGACAGGCTGAGGTGATGAGGGTGATCTGAAACAGCCTTCCTCAATCTGGTGTCTCTCCAGATCAGCCCAAGACCATCAGCCTAAGCCAGCATAGGAAATGGTCAGGGATGCTTCAGCGGTGATCCCTGCATTGCAGGGGCTTGGACTAGTTGACCCTTTGGATTCCTTCCAACTTACAGTTCTATGATTCTATGGCAGCTGTAGTTAGGGCTGGACTTAGGGCTCATTGACAATTCTGCTTTTCCCCAGGAAAACTCAATGTTTACTGCTGAATTGGAGCAATTTTCAATTGTGTTTTCACTGGATTGACGTTTGCTCTGATTTAGTCCTAAATGTTTTCTAGGGGACATTGGTGTGGATCAGCCCATAGGGTTGTGTGGGGTTTTGGGGTGTTGTTACTCTACTGCTGTGCCTGATTCCCATGGCTTAGCCTTTGTGATCACGCATATCAAGTGCAAGTCACCTGTTGTTTGGACATCAATGCTGCCTTTTAAGTCTTCTGGGAGATTTTCTAATAGGTGAAACTTGGGGTCTCAAATTTCAGAGATGCCCTGTGTGCTGCTGCCTCTCACCTTCCATTCTACATGATAGTTGCACCATCCCTTGTGGCGTCCCCAAGGCTCTGTGCCCAGTGCAACCAAACCGGTTGCGCTTCCCAAAATCTGCCTATGCTCTAAGTTATCTGTTCTGTATAGCACATAGCAGCTTGTGGGTCTAAACATTAAATTGGATGGGGAACATCCTTCAGCCTGTGGGCTACATTCCCTTCTGGGACATCTTGGGGGGAGGGAGGGGGTAACATGTCAGTTTGGGGTGGGGATAGAGGCAAATGTTGCTGAAGCAATGAATGTGAATTTTACCTTTGTACACAGGCTAGTCTCCACACACACCTCTCTCTGTCCTCCATTCAGACAAGCAAGAGGCATTACTACAGTTCAAGGGCACATTCTATTCTGATCCTGACAAAAAGACTAAAGGGGCTTGTGAAACAGAGTTGGTGATAGGGGGATGGGCTGTGACCTGCAGAGAGAGTCCCTAGAGCCAGACAGAGAGTCCTGCAAGTTCCTCACACCCGCATTAAAAAGAAGTAGCATTAGTCTGCCATGCAAATCCGATTTGGCTTTCCACTTCCTTTTTTTTATCCACCTCCCTCCCATTTCCCAGCATTGTTAGCTCTTATTAATTTTTTTAAAAAAAATTATTATTTTTTTATATTATCAGGCCAAGACTCCCCAAGTTGGCTAACAAAAACCAGTGTTTGAAAACCACAGCAAAATGCTGCATAAAATAAACAGCCAAAACCACTTAATTAAAATGCAAACATTACAATAAATGAAAGCCAGCGGAATAAAACATAGCAGAATAATATTTAAAGGGAAAAAATCAATAAATAAGCAGTTTGTCATAATTCAGCAAAAGAGCCTGAAACAAAACTAACCAGCCAACAAACAAACACCCTCTTGAATTTAGGAAACCAACAACAACAAAGCTATCTGAAATGAAACCACCTTGGCCCAGCATCAGAAGCTAAACTAAGAGGGAGAGCAAGGGGAATTTTCCCCAGGAAAGCAATGGAGGTTGGAATTCATTGAAAAAGAAAAGAAATTGTTGATTTGTGCCTGACTGCACTAGATGGTATTTTTGCCTGTTTAGCATTGAAACTAAGTTGGTTAGAACGTGGTGCTGATAATACCAAAGCCATCAGGTTCGATCCCTATATGGGACAGCTGCAGAGTCATTCATTGCAAGGGGTTGCACTAGATCAGCCATCCCCAAACTGCGGCCCTCCAGATGTTTTGGCCTACAATTCCCATGATCCCTAGCTAACAGGACCAGTGGTCAGGGAAGATGGGAATTGTAGTCCAAAACATCTGGAGGGCCGAAGTTTGGGGATGCCTGCACTAGATGCTCCATAGGGTTCCTTCCAACTCTACAAATCTATGATTTCTATGAAACCTCCTTTTGGGACCCCAGCTGAGGTCTAAAGGCGAGCAACAAATGTTTTGCAAACTACATTGGGACCTGACCTCTTTTTTAAAAAAAGAAGAAGCAGTGGACTCATAAATACAGTATCTAGTCTCAGCCACACTCAAAGTTTGCTTTGGCAAGCAGGCTATACCCAAAGACTGGCAGCTACCGTACAAATCATTGCTCTTGCTCCCAAAGATCCAGTTGCAGTGAAATCTGGGCACATCGATGTGCCTTGCAGAGAGGGTGTAGCAGACAAATGGAGCCTAATTAGAGAGTGATTTGTATATTGCAGAGTAGGAAGCAGACAGCTTAATGAAGGGGGTCTGGAATGCTTGCCTAAGGTGAACAAGCAGTTACAGGGCTGGGAGGTTGATGCACAGAGTTAATAGCACTGCTGCCCTCCTCTCCCCATTTAACCCTTCTTTCTAGAGCTCATTCTGCAAATCTATCAGCGGCGGATGTATGGGGTTATGAACTGATCATTGCAGCACACAGAATGCATGTCTGTTTTGAAACGGCCTGCGCCGAGACATTTTCCTGTTCCATTATCACTGTGGGTGTGTCCACACTTAACTGTGAAATAAATCCGCACAGTGGACTTAATACATGATGGTCCCATCCTTTTTAAAATAACAAAGAGCCCTGTGTTGAGTGAGTGTCCATCATCACAGCCAGACTCAGATAACTCATGATGTGGGAGGGAGGGATGCTATTCATAAGGAAAGCTCAAGCCACCTGAGAAACCTGCTTTGTTATCAGACATTATTTAGGAATAAACACAGAAGGTACAAATAAGAGTTATTCTGCTTTCACTACATTTATCTGATAATTATTTATCTGAGTCTGCCCAATAATACATATTAACGAAGTAAGTGTCTGACCAAACTCTGGGAGGCAGTGGAAGACAGGAGTGCCTGGCGTGCTCTGGTCCCATGGGGTCACGAAGAGTCAGACACGACTAAACAACTGAACAACAACAACAACAACAACAACAAGTAAGAAACCCTACTGAATTCAGTAAGGCTTACTAAAAGTGTGTATATGACTGCAATCTAAGTGAATCTGCAGACATGTTTCACTTTAGTAGCTGCTTATGTCAAATCTGTTCTTTTACTATATCAGCTAGTTTTAGACGATGGCTTGGTTCATATGGTAAGTCAAACTATGATGTCCCCCCCGAGTCCTTTTTGCTTCCATGCTGTGTTGAGCTAAGCCAAAGTTTGACTCAATGTGGCATCCACATCTGGGATCAGCTACAAACTTTGGCTACAGCTTGTGGATAGTGCAGAGAGAGCTTAACCATGAGCCGCTAGGCAAGCCAGCATGTGTACTAGGTTCTAAAGATAGGAGAGTGTCCTATCTGGATACTGTATGTGAATATCACCTACATGGGCATAGTCTCCTGCCTTAATAAGAATAATTTTATTATTTTTACCCCGCCCATCAGGCTGGATTTCCCCAGCCACTCTGGGTGGCTTATAGCACATATAAAAACATAGCAATGCAGGATGACTTGGATGAGCTATTTCCCTCCCAGGGCCCTTAACCCTGTATGGTTCTCATGTGTAACAGCAAGGTATTTGGGGGGAAAACAGAGGGGATACCTCTCCAAACTCCATGAGCCCTCCTCTAACTTTTGGCAGTTCTCAGCCATGCCATGGTTAGGGTTTCTTTCCAAGAATTTAGAATTCTCAAGATAAGACAGATCAAAGGAAAAATCTGGGGGCAAAGAACAAAGAGGGCAAGCAGATCTGCAATCTCAGCCTCACAGGGAGGATGCAGGCAGTGCCAGGCTTGCCATGTTGATGGATATGTCAGGGAGGTACTGACTGGCAATTCACCTGCAAGAACAAGGGGGCAATAGCCTGGAATTTAATAAAACCTCCGCACTCTGCATAAATCACCTCCCACCAGAGGCATGATTTAAGGGATGTTTAGACAGCCCTGACTTGTCTTTAATCACAGTGGGAGAGGCAGGTGTACTAAGATTTAATGGGCAGGGGGGGAATGTGATCCTGCCTTCTCTTTGCATTCCTGAAGCCTTCTTGGCATCACATTGCAGGTGACACACGTAGAAAGCCATTGAGTACTTATACGGATGCACTGAGCAGGCAACATACAGCCTGCAGGCTACACCAACATCCCTGTCACTTTTGAGTGGAGCCCATGTTACTGTTAGAAGAGTTTTAAAAAACCCACAACAGCTTGTGACACGAACGTAGGAATCTACCTTATGTTGAGTCAGGGCTTCAGGCATGGTTCAGCCACGTTGACCCAACTTGGGACCTTCTCGTGCACAGCAGATGTTCTGCACTGAACTACAGACTCTTCCTCTGCTCAATCTGCTTATGAGCTGCCTAGAGACTTTTGCTTGCCCAGGATCCTGTTTCAGGCTGGCCCAGGGAGGCTCTTCCCTTGTTTAGGTTCTTATCATCCACGCTATAGTTTGTTTCAAATGTTTGTGGTGTGTGTTGAACCGTCTTGAACTATTCCCTATGTATATTGCCTTGAGACAGCGGTTTCAAAGCTGATAAATTAATTGTAACACTACTACTAAATAATTACCTGTATATAGCATCCTTGAAACAGCTGGCAATAGCCCTCCATTTGCTCTTTTGAGCAGAGGCCATGTTATTGCTGGAATGTTTAAATGCACACATCTTGTGATTTATAGCATCCCCTGAAGAAAGGAATTATTACTACATGGTCATTAAGTGTATAAAGGTAAAGGTAAAGGGACCCCTGACCATTAGATCCAGTCGTGACCGACTCTGGGGTTGCGCGCTCATCTCGCATTATTGGCCGAGGGAGCCGGCGTATAGCTTCCAGGTCATGTGGCCAGCATGACAAAGCCGCTTCTGGCAAACCAGAGCAGCACATGGAAACGCCGTTTACCTTCCCGCTGTAGTGGTTCCTATTTATCTACTTGCATTTTGACGTGCTTTCGAACTGCTAGGTTGGCAGGAGCTGGGACCAAGCAACGGGAGCTCACTCCGTCACAGGGATTCGAACCGCCAACCTTCTGATCAGCAAGCCCTAGGCTCAGTGGTTTAACCACAGCGCCACCTGGGTCCCTCATTAAGTGTATAATAACTGTAATGAGAATTCTGATCACATGGAGAAACTTGGGGTGGCATTCTTATAGGACAGTGTGTTGCATGAGTCAGCCTTTAACTAACACTGCAGGTGAAGAAAGGGAACACTTTAGGGCTGTAATATGAATTCGTTGGATGGATCCAGAGCATATTGTTGATGCTGGAGGAATCAGAGCAAGCAGCAAAACAGCTGCAAATGTGCAAGTAATGTGTGGTCTCCTGAAAAGCAAAGTGTCCTAGAGCCTCGAGTGAGACACCTGTAAAAGGAATGGGAACAAAGCGTATTCACAAGCAGCTAGGCATCTCATGTCATAAGACTCCAACTGTTCTTTAATTCGAAGTCAATTTGTAAAAAAAAATGGAAATTCAATAAACATTATATGGTGGGGGGAGAGAAAGGGGACTCCTACTATGTCTCTGTATCATGGACAGCCCCTGTTCTCTGCTGCTTGTCCTTAATAAATCTCTGTCCCTATTTTTTCCCCTTTTGTGTTATTTGATAGATTCATTTAAAAAATGCTACAATGCACATAGGTGAGTGTGCTAGAGAGTAGCATTTTCTTTTCTCACTCTACCTCAAGAACTGTTATCCAGATGCTAAAACTGCTGAGTGTACAGCCAGATCCAGTGTGAGATTAGAACATTGTATTAAACCCTGTTTTATTTTTGTACAAGCTACACATGTTCATGATCACTTTACTGGAGGGCATGTTTCAGAAGCTAGTGCAGAGGACAGACCAAATGAAGTAAATGAATTGCACCATAAGGGGGAGAGTGGGTTGAGAGAGTGGCTCTCCAGGGGATCTCTCCCAGCCCTACCTGGAGCTGGAGGAGCGCAGGATTGAAGTTGAGATCTTTTTGCTCTTCCTCTTAGCCAAAGGCCTTCCCCATCCTTCAGCAAAGGATGCAGTCTCAGGGTCTGTGAAGGAAACAACCTGCAGGTTTGACTGAAAGACTTGAGAGAGCTGGACTTTATAAGCTTTTGGAGAGCGGTTGGGTTTTTAAAGCTGTGCACAACATATATAATGGCACTTAAAAGTTTCAAAACACCAATGAGCCTCCAGTGACATTCTTTTCAAAATGAAACCCAACCCAGGTAAGCACTGTGCTTCCAGAACTTCCAACCACTCAGAGAAGTGGGTTAAGCAAGACACTATAAATACACAAGGTAGGTATGATCTCCCCCATCCCATCCCACACATTAATTTTGTAGCAGGTCCTGAGCAAAGATATAGAAATGTAGTGTAGCTCTTAGAAAATGAGCAAATCTAGTTGAAACAATCCTTAGGATGGGGTCCTTTTTACCTAGGTACAAGTAAAGCTAATTTTACAAGAAAAGGATCCCTCTCCTCTCCAACTGACAATTACATTAGGAAGAAAATTCCTAGGGAAACATTGCCCTCTTGTGTCCAGCATTAAGGTTGCAACACATTCATTTCATATACAGTGGTACCTCGGTTTATGAACACAATTGGTTCCGGAAGTCTGTTCATAAACTGAAGCGTTCATAAACTGATGCGAACTTTCCCATTGAAAGTAATGGAAAGTGGATTAATCCGTTCCAGACGGTTCGCAGAGTAACCGTTCATAAACTGAAGCGAACTTTCCCATTGAAAGTAATGGAAAGTGGATTAATCCGTTCCAGACGGGTCCGCGGAGTACTTAAACTGAAGCGTTCATAAACTGAAACATGGGTGTAATTGGTTCCGGAAGTCTGTTCATAAACTGAAGCGTTCATAAACTGAAGCGAACTTTCCCATTAAAAGTAATGGAAAGTGAATTAATCCGTTCCGGATGGGTCTGCGGTGTTCATAAACCGAAAATTCATAAACCGAGGTGTTCATAAACCGAGGTTCCACTGTATTACAATGGGAATTTTCATTTGCAAGCACTACAAAGACAATCGGTACAGTTCACAAGCTAGTGCACAATGCCACAAGCCCAGAAACTATGGTATTACCAGAACCTTGGTGATTTTTTTGCACATTATAGAAGAAAACTGACTTGAGACTAATTTAGGAGATCCCATTGTGAAAAAACTATTTATAATGAATTATCAATAGTCATACATACATGTTAACATGGCTGCACTCTAGTGGGCAAATGTTATTTTGCTTTTCCTAAAGGGACAAATTTCTTAACCATTATGAAGCCATGCCTGAGTTAAAACTTTTATATCCCATCCCTAAGCTAGAAACCTCATTGGATAAAGCTACCCAGTTCCTACCCTCATTTTATCTGTTTGCCTCCTGCACAGCTGAAGGGATGCTCCCTTACTTCTTTTGTGGCAGGGCACATGTGGCTTTAACAGCTGCATGGCAGACAGAAATTCAACAGGTGAAACTTTTCCCACCACTCAATGGTGCTGGGGAATAAGAATACTGGGGAAATGGCCAACAAACCCAACAACAAGCATTATGAGTATCCTTCCTGGGTTGCCTTGCTTTTCATGCCTATGAATGTGTTGCAGACCTGGAGTGTATAAACATGAGGTAAAACATGTGTAAACATGAGGTAAAACAGGTGAGTTTTTACCTCAGGATTCACATGACAGTCCTCAGAGAGAGTCTACCTCTCAGTTGCCACCCATAGAAACCTATCCCACAGTTCTGAGGGAAAGGTAGGGTGACCTTAATGAAAACTATGCCTGACTTCCCCAACTTTAGCCAAATCCTGTCTTCGAAAACAGTAGATAGTGGTGCAATCCCAAAAGGGGAGCCAGGCCTGCACTGTCCCACTGCAATTCAGGCTAACTGCAAGGCACACAACACTGTAGGTCAGGTTCTGTCACCTTAGGCCAGGCATCCCCAAACTTCGGCCCTCCAGATGTTTTGGACTACAATTCCCATCATCCCTGACCACTGGTCCTGTTAGCTAGGGACCATGGGAGTTGTAGGCCAAAACATCTGGAGGGCCGCAGTTTGGGGATGCCTGCCTTAGGCCATTGCTTCCCAAAATTCTTACACTGGGGGTCCACTTGGCTCTTACTTCTGACAGGATTTTCTTTGAGAGTACTTAATAACCACAAGAGGAACGCTCCCCATGGCTTTCTGTGTTCCGTTTACCTCCTTTATGGGCTGGTAATCCCACTCTGTAACTGCGTTGGGAGCAATAAAAGGATCTAACCACATCATCATCCTTTCATTTGCACACAGAATTTCCACAAGAAAGAATTATTCACCCTTAACAGATATTGGCTGGAATGAGGCAATTCCAGGGCAGCTAACCATGCAGAGAAGCAGCGGGCAGCCTCTTTTCTCAAGACCTGCTTTGAAGCCACTGAACTATTTTATCCCTTATTCAATTTGTTTTTCATGGCACAGTAGCAATCCTCCTGCAGCCCATGGCTTGGGGATCATGGCCGTGGCAGACAAAGGGGTTAAATCTCCTTTCTCTGAAAATAAGCACTGTGGCTCTATTATAGAAGAAATAAATGAGAGGGATGGTGCCTGAGCCGGATAAAATATGAAGCAATAACCTGCTGTTCCGGTCGGTTAATCAGCGCCTGGAAAGCTGAGGGGACTAAGTGCAGATGGCATTTACTGGCCATTTCCTTGAGCTGCCCAAATATTAAAGCTATTAGACAAAACTGACACACAGAATTCCCAAGTTCAACCCCCCCCCTTTTTAAAGCTGTGGCAGAGTTAAGGAAGAGATGCTATCTAATTTAAGGAAACACCCTTCTCTTGGTTTTACTTTTTTCCCTCCTCAACACTGGGGAAGAGACTTTTCCCAGGTACAAGAGTGAGTGCCCACTATACTTGGAGGGGCTCCAATGCTTTTCTCTTGACTCGCTATAGAACAATTTATGAAATACAGCCTATTATCTGATAATGTCCACACAGGCTCCTGATAAAAAGGATTCCACAAATTTCCTGGGTGCATTTCTTATTGCTTGTCTAGAGATATGTGTGGCTTTATGTTATTTTTGCTGTCACAATCTCTCCCATTCTCAGCCGTGCTGAAAATTCTCCTTACAGAATTCCCAGGGTTCCCCAAGGAAAGGAATTAATGACTGTAATAGCTTCCTGTAGTGTGGAAGATAATATACTATTTGTTTTCTTTACAGGCTTTCAACAACCATGCTGTGTATTCTTTCCTCGGTTACAGGCGTAAAACGTCTTTACCTGTTTCTCTAGACCAACCAGATTCACCGAAAATTGTCAAGCTTTTCAAAATCCACCTGTTCACTCCCCTTCAATTTACCCTCTCTCAACAAAACATTCTTTCAACTTTTGCTCATATTATGAACCAGTTCCTGGTTGTCCAACAAGATAGCATCCTGCACCCACTGAGTAACATTTTACGCAAACTTCTGAGAGGTTTTGATGATTAAGTGGTATAATAAATCCTGTTAAGCAACCAAACAAATGATCCACTGACTATCACTGAATAGGTCTGATAGATGGGAGGGCTTGGGCTACTAGCTGAGCACTGCATCACTGCTAGACCTGAGCTTCAGCCGAGACTCATCAATGCTATAACAACAACAACAACAACAACAACAACAACAACAACTTATTATTATTATTATTATTATTATTATTATTATTATTATTATTATTATTATTACTCCACCCATCTGGCTGAGTTTTCCCAGCCACTCTGGGCAGCTTCCAATAGAACATTAAAACGCAATAATCTATTAAACATTAAAAGCTTCCCTAAACAGGGCTGCCTTCAGATGTCTTCTAAAAGTCTGGTACAGTAGTTGTTTTTCTCTTTGACATCTGGTGGGAGGGTGTTCCACAGGGACATTATTGCAATGATATTTAGAAAGAACAACTATAACTGAAGTAGAAATGCAAGACACCTCACCATAGTGGGAAAATCATGACCAGTGACTGTCAAGAAGCTGTCAAGGAGCCATGTCAACCACAGGGCAGGCACACACGTGGCAGGCACAGAATTCAATTACAGTAGCTTTTTATTAACAGTACTCTGGTTTGCCTTTGACGCTGATGCAGCTGACCATTAGCTCCATCATTCCCTCACTAGCCTTTCACTCTGGATCCATCCTAAGCAGATGAAGGCTGTGTCAAGGGGGCGAGCGCCTCCTCTTGGCCTGTTTAGCCCGTTGCTCAGGACTCTCCTCAATCAAGGTGTCAGAGGTGAGCCAGCAGGTCTGGGGCTGTCCTGCTGCTGCACAGCAGGGCCAATCTCTGACTCCTCCATGAGTCTGTGTTCACACTGTAACTCTCAGCCTCTAACCCTGTCCTGGAAGATCCTCCTTTTTCCTGATGCCTCTTGATTGCTTCTAGTACCTGCCAGCTCATCCCTTCTGCAGACTGCCCCTCAGTGTCCCACCACCAGGATCTGGGATCTAAGTTATCTTCTGTGCCTTCTTTGGGGGGCTTTTGTGGGGGGGGGCTCCTACCACTCTTCCTTATCAAGTGACTGTGACTGACCAGTGTGTCTCTCATTGTGTTGTCCAGGTGCTAAATACTGAGGGACATCTTCAAGGCCCTTGTGGGCCTCTCCCTTTTAAGGTTCTCTTCTCCTCTTCAGAGGAGAACTCCCCTGGACTAAGCTCCAAGTTCTGGCATGTCCTCTCTTGACATATTGTTGTTTTCTGAAGTGGCAACATGAGTAGGTCCTTGCATCAGCTTGGCCACGAGGTTTCCATAGCACACCAAATTTAGTGGCTGTGGAGCCAATTCTGTAGCTCAGGGGTGGGAGACCCACAGCAATCCAGATATTGTTGGACTACAACTGGCACCTGCTCCAGCCAGCATGGCCAATGGTTAGGGCTGATGGGAGTTGGTAGTCCAGCAGCTTCTGGGGAGCCACGGGTTCCCCATCCCTGCTGTGGCTTCTCCACTGATGCTGTTGTCAGAGAGATTCCAAAGCAGAGCTGCGGGCTTCTGTACTGTAGATGGATTTCATTAAAGGTCTTAAAGCTGTGCTGCGACATGCAGCCCTCAGAGAGGGAATAAACCAGATGGAAGGTTCACATGCATAAAACCCAAGTTCTCTAGCATGTATCCCATTTAGATTTAATCAGCTTATTATTGGATATTAAATAGCATTTGAAAATGAAACACATATTTAATACATAGGGATTTAAGTATTTGTGACTAGTTTTTAATCCTTAATAAATAGATGTAGAAATAATCAAGCTATTAAATGAACATGCAGGAATTGGTTGATTAACTCTTAATTATAAGGGCAAGTCTTCTTCAATGTATTTATTATAATGCCTCTTTCAGTATTGGCTAATTATGCCACATTTGATTATAGAAGAGGGAAAACCTTATTTATTACAGATTTTTTCAGTTCAGTAAATGATGAGTATCTACAGCTAGCTCAATTGTTAAAGCCTTAATAAATGTTTTAATTAATTATTTCATTAAATGAAAGTCTCCTCCAATCTCACAGAGGAAGATTTTATTTTTATTTTTTTATTTTTTTGCAAAGGCATTAATGGAGATTAAGCCATCTCATGCTGTTTCATAGCTTTTGCCAATCTTCCATCAACTTCTAGGGGATTTGAGTTAATAAGAAGTAATTTTTTTTTTTGAATGGCAAGTAAAATTTTCATAACAAAGTATGATTTGTTTGAGAAATGCATTACCTTGTGGTTCTGTTCTGCAATAAAGCAGGGAGGGAGAGTGATCCCTAATATCCCATCCTTCACCCTTTCCCTTTCCTCTTGTCCCTATCTCCATGGCTAAATCCTGAGTTTTGACCTTAAGGGATGAAGTACACTGAGGATGTAATCTATAGTTCCTTGGAAGGTATCCCAGGGTCCATATAATATATTGAATCTACTCCTCTGTTGTCAGAGGCAGAGCTCTGGATACCTATATTTAGGGCTGGGCAATTAGCCTTATCTTTGTGACCCTGAGAAAGTCTTATTTTTAAAATATAGCCTCTAGTCCTCATGCCCGTGGAGAGCCGGGGCCATGGTTCCCACCTTGGGTATTAAAAATTCACACAAAATGATATGTATTAAATTTAAAATCCTGTTTCTTCACAACCCACATTATATTAAGTTTGATTTAGTTCATCATTTTAAGTTGCAACCAAAACTTTACAAAAGGAAAGATCTAAGTGGAGGGAATGGACTGTAGCTTAGTGCCAGGACATCTGCTTGGCATGCAGAAGGTCCCAGGTTGAATCCTTCGCATCTCCAGGTAATGTTTTGAATGTCTCCTTCCTGAAACCCGGGTGAGCTGCTGCCAGTCAGTATAGGCAATACTGTGCTAGATGGGCCAGTGGTCTGACTTGGTATAAAGCAGCAGTTTCCTGTGTTCCTAAATAAAGCATATTGCACTGCGCACATCTAGCCACAGCTGAAGCAACTTAACTTTCATTTGAGTGTTTTTCTTTCTTGCCTGCATTTTGGTTTGTTGAGCTATTGACACGTATGCATTTCATTTTATCCTTCCTCTTTAATTTGTTGCAGAGTGCTACCATTCACTTCGCATGTTGTAGTTGGCAACAATTGTGTCCATGTGAAATGACAGCAAACTTGGTTTGTTACCATGTTGCTTTGCAATGCAGTTTTTTTTCTTTGCTAAGAGTTTAAGGTACAATTATTTATAGTTGTGTACAGTGGTACCTCGGTTTGCGAACGCAATCCGTTCCATGGAGGCGTTCGCTCGCCGAGGCGTTTGCTTGCCGAAGGCATACTTCCGTGCGTGCGCGAAGCGCCGATAGAGCGCTTCTGCGCACATGTGCACTGCGCAGATTGCTTCTGCGCATCTGAGCACCATGGAACCCGGATGTAAACACTTCCGGGTCCGCGGCGTTCGTAAACAGAGGCGTTCATAAATGGAGGTAGGCGTAAACCGAGGTTCCACTGTACATGAAACATAGCCTATATTAATTGCAATGCAATACAATGCAGGTTTTCAAACCAACAGGTTTTTGTTTAATGCATTTCCATGTGTGGATGGTTGTTGTGTGCAAATTTGCTGCATTTTAAAAGACAGCAAATGTTGGCAGATATAAGACCAGGAAAGTTTCGCATTTGAAATTTTCACAAGTTGGGGTTAACAAAAGGTAAGGTCCATTCCACTCTTTATGGTTTGCTGCAGAAAATATAAATGTCATGCTGGTATTTTGAGCAGCAAATACCGTACATAACACATGAACATTAAGTCCCTGTTTACATGCATCCATCTTTAATTACCACCTTGCAAATGATTGGGGAACCTGGATCAATGAAGTTTCCTTGATGTCTGCACATGGACATTTAAAAATGTGTATATAGCCCACAACATGCTTGTTTCAATGATTGCCCATGTTTCCATGCCAATTAAGATGTGAAGACATGACATAAATGTGTGTGCAATGTCTAAAGGGGATTACAGGGAGGGTTAGGCCAAAACAACTTAGTTAAACTCACTTTGGTGAGAGCACACATACCTTCCTTTCATGTCAAAAGTTTTAATTAATATTCAGTCCACCCACACAAGACTCTGCTCACATCGTACTGAATGACCCAAGACGATAGTTGTGGTAAGTGATCTGCAGCGGCCTTTCTGATAAAATGCCACATTTCAAAGAAGACAAAATGTCACATAACCACAGCTCTGCTATCAACACCACAAATGACTCTTTAGGCTTTAAAACACACAACAACACACACAAAAACAAAGAGCTATACACATAGCAGAACACTTGCTCTGCCAGCACACTAGTTCCAACTGCAACTAACAAAATAAGCAAGACATAGGCCAGGGAATTTGTCTCCAACTTTTGGTGATGAAATTCATATTACCTTTCAATGTGGAGGTTCCTATTTGGCCCTTGTAGCTACTTGCTGCCAGTGACCACTCTTTGGAAGGGTCCCTGCACTTATTTTGAACATGTTTGAGCTCTATTTTAATTGCCACAGGCTGTACTTTTTGCATTCCACTACTGTTTAACTCCAACTTCTTACACATGTGAAAGCTTATGCTGTAATACAGGTATAGGGAACCTCTGGCCCACAGACCAAATTAGGGCTGCCAGACTCCTAGGTAATTTGCACTACAAAACCATTCTCCTCCAGCCACACTCACCTGTCAGTCACCTGACAGCTCCTGATGTCACATGTGGGTCAGGTGAAGGTGTCTGCAAAGGGACGATTGGGAACCTTCTGGGACTGAGACCTTAATTGAGTGCCTGGGTGTATCAGTAGCGTGGCTTGCATTCAGTTCTCATCATCTAACCTCCCCGCTCAGAATGAATGCCCATTATAGACAGTGTCATCTAATCAGGATGAATTCTCATTAACAAACAGCTTGTCTGGAGCACCTAGGATGGACTGAGAGTTTCTGTGCAGGCATAATGTGGTGGGTCCAGATAATTGCATGATCTGAATTTGCCAGTATGTGGTTGAATCCCACCAGAAAACAAAGACATTATGGAAATACCTTTAGTTAAGCATCAAATAGAAAGTTGTTCTTCAACGAGAGAGGAATGGTTGCAATACCTTGTAAAATGCACCTGTCTACATCATTAACTGACTTTCAGGAGGAAACCTTCAGGTCCCTTCCAACTCTACAATTCTATGATTTTATAAACGGTGAAATAGAAAGGTTATTTATTGAATATACAAGTCTGTAGCTTCAATTAGACATCTTAAACAGTATTACCCTAGGTGTATCAATGCAGAAACAAGTACAGTACATCAGAAAGGGAGAGCATTCCTTGTCTCAAGCATCTCTTTCCAGCTGCCAGCTCACTGTTTGGATCCTACCACTTGAGGGAAGAAGTGAGCACACACACCAGCCCCTCTGCTTTTTATCACTGACTCATCCCTGCAAGAAAGTCTGAGCAGAAATGAATATTTATATGCATTTCCCCCTTGTGAGTTAGTGAGCTGGTGAGCCTGAGCTTTGCTATATATTGGCAGGTAAACTGAGCTTTAAAAATAACTCTTTGAAGGGCCTCTGGAGCGAACAGCCCAGCCCTTTCTCTCCCACCACAAAGACCACCGGTACCGTCATGAGACCACGGAAAAGGTGTGCCTATAGCCAGCTAGAGAAGCACAAAGAGTGCCTTAGAGGAGCAGCAACAATCATGGTTTGCTTTCAAATACTTTTTATAAAAGGAAACAAACATGCAGCTTGTGTTAAGAGCATTCTTTGTAGGAAATCTTTTGACATAACTGATACTGGATTTTCTCAGAGCCATGTCAACATGTATTTTTCATTCTCTCTGACATACTATTCATTCAAAGCACATCTCTCTCTCCCCCCCCCCCCCGCCCCCAGAATTCTGAGCACTGTAGTTTGTTAAGAGTTGCTGGGAATTGTAACTCTGTGAGGAGAAAACTACAGTGCCCAAAATTCTTTGAGGGAAAGAATGTGTTTTAAAGGTATAGTATGTACACACAACCTATCTCCAAACCATGAACAATTGTTCAATCCCCAGAGTGTTTGGTTACTGTGGTTAACAACTTGTCTCTATTGACTAAACTTTCAGGATGCTTTTTTTTAAGGTTACTGATTTGATTGTGTAGACTGTTTTGACTCAACAGCAGAGAAAAACCTTGAGAAAATGATTGCCAACTTTCAAAATGATTGAAAGTTACAGAATTTCTCTTCACTGTTATTTCCAAAGTCCTACCTAGGGTGCTGCATATAATACTGTACAGCCCTTCTCATCCGATTCAACATCACATTTTTTAAATTTTCCTTTTCATGAGTCTATCCAATCTGAATCCAATGGCCACAGTGGTTTATTGTCTCCCACAGGTTGTGGATATGTGGGGACTGCAAACCAGTCTTGCTTTGTGGCACTTTCTCCCCACACAACAACATCAGAGTACCCCTGCTGGATCCTGCCAAACTCCACCTAGTCTACTATGGTTTTCCCCACAGCAGTCAGCTAGATTCTTGTAGGAGGCTCACAAGCAAGGCTTCGGCACAGTAACCCTTTCTTGCAGTTGCTTTCCAACATTTGGTGTTTCTGTCTTTGAAGGTTCCTTATATCCACAGTGTCTGAGAGCCATAAATCCTAGATAGCCAATGTGATGCCCTCCAAATGTTGTTGGTTCCCAGCTCCCATCAGGTCCAGTTACCTAGCCCTGGCGCACACCCCCAAATGTCCTTACAGCTAGGACCATGACGTCCCTTAAGCGGACGACACGGAGCACCAGCCATTGCCACTGCAGCGAACCGGAAGTCCCCGGGAACTGAAGTTTTTTAACTCAGTTCCAGCACCTCTCAAATAGGTGCCATTGCTATTAGAAGAGAACAAGGGAGGTATTCATGGTGAGTTCTGGCATCCCTTTTTCTAGAAAAATAGCACTGTTAAGCATAGCTGTCAAGTTCTCCCTTTTTAAAAGGGAAATTCCCTTATGCTGAATAGGCTTCCTCGTGAGAAAAGGGAAAACTTGACAGCTATGCTGTTAAGGGTGCTTTGAATCATAGCTCTGTCCAGGGTAAACTACACTTCCCAGAATTCTTTGGGGGAAGTCATGTGCTTGTATAGTGTGGATATCACTTAAGCTAATGGCCATCACCACCTCTTCTAAAAGTGCATTGCGCAGATGCTATTGCTAACAATTGTCCTATATGCTACGTGACATATACAGTGAACTATTAATCTTCAATGGTAATGTAGAATTGTGCAGTGACATCTGGAGCCAGAGACACTTAGAATATAGAATTCTAGAGTCGAAAGGGACCGTGAAGGCCATTTACACTGGGAAATTTTTGCTATGGTATTATACAATCTAATGTCTTGTTTTAAAGCTATGTTATGTTGGGCTGTTGCTTTTTTACCTTTGTTGTTTTCCTTGGCATCTTGACCATGAACTATGTAAAACTTTTCTGTAGAAGGGATGCAATAAAACCAGATAGAGTTCATCATAACACCACACTAAGTGATCATTAGGGTTTGGGTTTTGTTTTTTACAAGCACATTAAAACAGCAGCCTAGGGGTTGTTTTGAAGCACATATTTAGAAGGCCTGGGTGAACAAAAAGGTATTCACTTAGTACCAGAAATAAGCATGTGAGATGTACACTGGAAGCTCTCTGCTTCCAGGAATATGAATCCACATCTGTCCACATGGAAACCCACCAAACAATTCACACAAATTCCGGGGTAACATCTGAGGCCAAGTTTGCAATGTAGCATTTCTAACTTGAAGCTCATGTATCTCACCACGAACGGAGGCTTGAAGAGCTTCAACATGAAGGTGCCTCTGCTATCTTAGGAGAGGCAGGTGGCCTTTTCATTGGTGACACCACAGATGCAGAATGCTCTCCCTTTATCTGCCACTTTATCTGCCACTTACGTTATACCCTTATCTGCCCCAGGTGACGACCTTTTTATTTTCCTGAGCTTTTCAGGTGTCATTTAAATTCTGCCAGCTGCTTTTAAAATTGTGCAGCTTTTGTTCAAATTTACAGTGCTTTTTTTTTTGCAAACTGTTCCAGTAATAGTTACAGGTAGGTAGCCGTGTTGGTCTGACGTAGTTGAAACAAAATAAAAAAAATTCCTTCCAGCAGCACCTTAGAGACCAACTAAGTTTGTCATAGGTATGAGCTTTCGTGTGCATGCACACTTCTTCAGATAAACTTAGTTGGTCTCTAAGGTGCTGCTGGAAGGAGTTTTTTTATATTTTGTTCCAGTAATGTTACTTATGGGTGTTATAGAAATACTTTAAATAAATAAGCAATGAGTTACTACACTCTTTGCAATCTAGAAACCGAAATGGATTTTTAAAGTATACACTCAGCCAGCCAAATATCACACTGGACTCAGCTAGACTGGTAAGAAAAAAACGTGATTTATATGTGTTGTATGTGTGATATAACTTTGTGCCACCAGATGACGACGTGGAGTCCCATTTTTCTCTACCTGTTTTCCCTGTTTAAATTTACAATGGCTTTAAACTGAAACGCTTCTTTGATGTGTCTAGATCCAGCCACTGATTATTATTTTTCTAAACCATCTTTCAGTCCAGGTGTCAAAACAACCTTTTAAATGTCTCTCAACCACACTGCAGCTGCCCCCCACCAGTGCATTTCCTGAGCAAAAAGAGTGTGCTATAGACGGGAGCATTTGCAAGAGAGTGGGGTCTGTGGTCTTCTCAGTGGCTCTGAACCCAGGAAGCTTGTTTTGCTCAGTGTTGCTCAAGCCTGTCATTAGAGTGCACAGCACCTGCACACCTTGCTAGGCTGTTTGCTCACCAAAAGATGTGCCATACATAAGGCTCCCATTCTGTGTTCCAACCCCTTCACTTTACAGAAATTCTAGTGTTCCTAAGATCTCTGAGCACCAGCACCAGCCCAGGACATTTTGCCACCTGAGGCCAAATGCCCTGCCTCCTGTGCCGCTGCATCTTCTTCCACCATCACCAGGCAGCTCCCTGCACTGCAAAGGAACAGGCATAACAGGCCTGCCCCACAGTGATCCTTTCAGCTGCTGATGCAGGAGGAAGGGGAACGAAAGGGAGAAAGTCTCCTTTTTGTGTCCCCCTCCTCAATTGATGCTGCATCCATGTTCCCCTTGTTGATACAGGGGAGGGGAACAAAGAGTTGGCAAGCAATGCTAGCAAGGGAACAGCCCCTTGTAAGTATTATAAAATACTATGATTTATTTGTTTACCATTTTAAAAAAAGATAAATCATTTTCCATTCTTCATGAATGCATTTATTTAGTTATTAAAAGACTGAAGACTTCACCTGTTATACCAAAACTTGTTCCTACAAATCTTACATTAACCCAGTTTTTGAATAATGGCCATCATGTATGGGCAGAAACTTTAATCAGCCCATACCTTTCTGTGCTTGCCCAGCTATGTCGTTCATGCATCCCCCAAGTAAACAGTTATGCAAGCTTTCCAAGAATTACTGTCGCTCATTCATTTAACTGGCATTCAAGTTACCATAGTATTTGCTGGAAGACAGACATGGAGAAAAAAGTACAGGGTATAATACATAATCTCAGTGCAAGACAGGAGTGCCTGGCGTGCTATGGTCCATGGGGTCACGAAGAGTCGGAGACGACTAAACGACTAAACAACAACAAACAACAACAACATAATACATAATCTAATCATAAACCAGATTACCAATAGGCTTGCCAGGTCAAAGTATGATAACAACAGAATTCCAAGGCATGTGTGGAACCTCAGGTGACATGAGTGGGTTGTAAAGGTAAAGGTAAAGGGCCCCCTGACTATCAGGTCCAGTTGTGTCCAACTCTGGGGTTGCGGCGCTCATCTCGCTCTATAGGCCGAGGGAGCCGGCGTTTGTCCGCAGACAGCTTCCGGGTCATATGGCCAGCATGACAAAGCTGCTTCTGGCGAACCAGAGCAGCGCACAGAAACGGTGTTTATTTTCCCGTCGGAGCGGTCCCTATTTATCTACTCGCACTTTGTGATGTGCTTTCGAACTGCTAGGTGGGCAGGAGCTGGGACCAAGCAACGGGAGCTCACCCCGTTGCAGGGATTCGAACCGCTGACCTTCTGATCAGCAAGCCCTAGGCTCTGTGGTTTAACCCATGAGTGGGTTGTAAGAAAGTATAAATAAACAAACTCCTAGGATGACTAGTCCCAGAAGGGGGAGTAGAGAAACCCATGAATATCATGGCAGCTGGAAGACAGTAGGAGGAGAAATCTCATCGACTGGTAAGAACATTTGTTGTACAAGTGCACACCACATACCTTCTTGTCTTTCTAGGATGTATGGTAACATTAGGAAATGTCAGTGTTGGAATGTAAACCAAAATTGTGCAAGGAGGATATTCTGTGGTGAGAGATGCCTCAAAAAATACCTTTTGATGGAGATTGAATGAAATGTTTATAGCACATTCTTGATTGAAATTTTTATTGCTCATTCTGGCAACAAAGGCCTGAGGAAAGGACCATTGCTTTGTGTGCAGATGGTCGGAGGTATAATCCTTGGCATCTCCAGGTAGGTCTGTTAGAGACTGCTATCTGAAAACCAGGAAAGACACTACCAGACATAGACACTTCTGAACTAGATGGGCCAATGGTCTGACTCAGTAAAAGTTAGCTTCCTAAATTCCTATATACTCATAAACTTAGAAGTCTTGTTAGCGCACTTTTTATCGGGAGTCAAATACACAGTATCAAACCCTGGGGAATTATGTTGTAGGAAACAAAAAAATCACAAAGTCAAAAAACCTATGCAAATGTCTAAAAATACACTTCTTACTATACATTTATAAGGCTTTCATAATGCTGCAACTCCATCATGACTACAAAACAGCAAGCAAGCAAAAATAAAACACCAAGCAGCGTGGGGGGCAGGCCTCCCATGTGAGCTGATTAAAGGAGAGTGGGAGGTTTTGCAGACCACATTCTGAAGCATGTGCCTCACTCCTTAAAAAGAGGGTTTGGAAGAGCTGTGAGGACAGGGATTGGGGTGAGCTGTGAGAGAGTGATGTGTAAAGTGAATGGGTTGTTTGGGTGTAAAGAGAAGCAGGGTTGGTCTGGTGTCAGGAAAGGGGGAGTGGCAAAGGGGTTATTAGGTAAGCAGGGTCTTGCTTAAAAGTTTAATTTTAAAGTATTATTTAAATGCCTTTTTTTCCAGTGACTTGTGCTTCCTTCAATTAAAGTGGTTATAATCATAATAATTGATCTTGAATCTTAGCAGATTCCAGCTTTGTTATTCATTGTGTGCAGTAAATATTGCAGCAGTGTATTTTGCTGGGTCTGGGAATGACAGGATTATTCCATCTGGCAAGAGATCACTTCTAATTATTATACACATTATTCACAGTGTTGTGCCTCAGGCTGCACGTCATGTCTTCATAGACCATATTTTGTGTTTCTGCTGCCTTTCCTTTGTTGCAGAATTTCTTGATCTGTTAAAGGGAGGGAAAGCAGGCAGCAATTAATATGCATTGCTCACAAGGATCCATCCCAAAGGGCTGGAGTCAGTATTGATAAGGGGAGGGATAGGCATGTGTTGATCTGATACCCAGTGCGTTGGAAAAAATAGGGTATAGAAAAGGGGAGCTTTGGCCTTTTCTGTACCCAAACAGAGATACAGATCACTACTATAACAGCTTGAAGACATCTGCACCAGTCTGGAGAAGCCTGGTTCAACTGACAAAGACTTTGAAACACTAGCACTAGGCAACTCACAGCTGAAAGTATTTGGCTGCATTTGTAATGGAAGCAAAATTTATCACAGGATCAGGCCCGTCTCAAGCCGGTAGGGCGCCGCACAGCGCCCTCCTGCCGGCCCTCCTGCCACCGAGACTACCCCTAGAGCCAGGCCTGCACAGGATTGTGATACATTAGCACTTGGAAGCAGGGGCAGCAGGCGTTGCTCCGGGAGGCCAAATACTTTGCATGCAGAAGGTCCTTGGTCCCATCCCCAGCATCTGCAGGTAGGTTTGAAAAGGATCACCATCTGAAACCCCAGAGAGCTGCTGCCAGCTAGTGTAGGCAAAACTGAACCAGATGGACCAATGGTCTGACTCAGTATAAGGCAGCTTCTCATTTTCCTATGCCACAGAATAACTCTGCGGGGGAAACTCAGGAATGCAACCATTTAGGATGAATGTTACCTATGTTTTCAGAGATACAGGGCTTCTCCACACTTCCTCTTGTCCTGCTGCCTTCCTCTAGGGAAAACCGTGCTAGGAACAAACGGCAATTCAGATTTTCACCAGGTTGATGTTTGCTCCAACTGAGAGCTGAAGAGTCAGGTTTCCCTGGGAAAGGAGCAGGCAAGGGGAGAACCACTTGGATCCATGTCTAGAAAGTGTGGATCAAGCAGAAAACTGCTCGGACAAGCCTACATTGTTGTGGATGGCATCAATTGGGGGGGGGGAGAGCTATCATGGGAGCACCTATCTTTTAGGTAAAGTCATCACTGGTATTACTCAGCTTTAATTATTGCAGAGGAAAAGTCATTAATGTGCTTGTCGATTCTGTTAAATTGGGATAATTCTGCATATTCAGTCTGTCAACATGCTTTGATGTAGTTTTGAATCTTCAGTCTTTTTCTTTTCTTTTCAGCACTGAGATTGTGTGAGCCCATTCAGTCCTGAAATAACTATGATACTGAGTCCAGGAGACCATCTCTTTCATACAGACCCATGAAGAAGCACAATATTATGCCAACAATTTAGCAATTATGGGGAGGTGGGGAGAGAATCTGATGCTATATACTTTGGAATATTTCCTCAATGAGGTGCAAATCTTTTAGGAGGAAGGCTGGAAGACTGATGGAACTCAGCTAACATAATGGAAAGTGTTAGTCATACTCACATCTATACGAGATAGGATAAAATATCCCAGTCCAAACAGCAAGAGCAGTGACATGAAGATAAGGATATATGGCACCCAGAGAAACGAAGGACACTCGATTAGCTTCATAGCTGAGGCCTCTTTAGAGATAGAAAGAGAGGAACATGTTTTGTTACTTTCCATACAAGCCTATGGTGAAGAAGAGCAAATCAGGAACCCAATTGCTATGCTGGGGTTGTGGCTGTAAGTCTTGCCATTTACATTTTTTTTTCTCCAAACATGCCCTAAGATATAAATGTCTATCACCATCATGAATAGAAGAATTAATGTTTGTTTAATTAACATTACTGTACTGTATCTGTACTGTACTTAAAGAGTTAAGGGCATCATCCAGAAGAGGGAGACTCCCTGAATTCTGCCTCATCTATATCTCCTGGGCCCCCTCCTCCCCTGCCCTCTGCCACAGCCTCTTCCTGTTCACTAAACCCTGTTGCTTCTTCAGCTTCTGACACGTCCTTCTCCCAGCCTGCTCCCACTTCTCCCTCTGACCATTTATCGTCCGCCCCACCCCCCAACAACCCCCTGGCTCTGAGCCTTCTTCCACTGTGGGTTCCCTTGGGGATTCCCCAGTTGGTGCCTCCCAGAACTCCTCTGCATCCAGCCAGTCCATGGCAACTTACTGCACTGATGGTATGAGTTAGTTAATGCACAAACACACTTTGCTAGATACTTGTTTTTCTCTTTGTAGCCAACAAATAGCTCTGCCATTCCCTCTAACAGTTGAAGTAATGATTGTTCCTGACCCACCTTTCACTGCCAAGATGATAGTGCTGCAATTCATTATCCTGGGCTCCTGGTTAATTATCAGAGTGCCCCCCCACAAATACCCATCACTGTCGTTCTTCTTCACATGCTTTAGCATTATCGTCGATGCGTTCTTCAGCTCAAAGTACTCCATGCGAGATTCATATTCAGCAGCTTTGGTCATGTGTCGACCATGTTTTTTCACATATAGCACATCCATGGCTTTCACAAGTGTCCGTCTCAAATGCAGCCCCGACATCGCCAGTTGGTCAAACGTGCAAGTAATATTGACAGACTCCCCTTCCTCAGCAGTGATAACTATTAGCTCTGGTTTGTTTTCTGTGACTTAAAGGGAAAAGGAGGGGAGGGACAGGCATACAGCAGACAGGTGAGACTCTGAAGATATTGGCCGTACTGCTGTGAAATAATGGGACTTATCTACACACTTGCACAATTGACTTCAGTGGGTTTTAAGAATGATGGATTGCACCAGGTTTCAAATGTTGAGACCAGCAGGAGCTGAGACCGGATACAATAATATCAGTTTCTGAAATGGTGGAAGCCCTTTCACTCTTGAGTAGGAATGGACAGCATGGTCAATTTCAGCCTTAAGTTCAATTTGCCACATTTCTACATCATTTGCATTCTTTCAGAAACCAAGTCCTCATGAAAATCTGTCCACATTTTTGGGTGCCTTTCTCCTAATAAACACGTTTTTGTATGTTCTTTTCCCCAGCTTGTATATTTCTGCAGTGTATTTTGTTATTTTCCTTAGTGCATGTATTTTAATGCACGTTTTCTTAATAAAGGAATTTTCTGCACAAATATTTAGGTTACAGAACTGCACTGCAAAATTTGGAAATGCAAATTCCAAAGGATACCAGTGTTTCAGTTTGTGCACTGTTTTGGGAAGCACAAATCAGGTGGTTCGTATTAAAATGCAAAGTGAACCCGATTTCTCCCGAGGCTTCCTCGGGAGATAGAGAGGATACATAATTTTCCAGACTGTCCTACTGTTTCTGGGAATTCAGCACTCACACTGCAACTAGTTCTTGGAGATATCAGATTATTTTCCTCACTACCACCAGCCGGCTTTTGAGTTTTAGATATGAATGTGCTTGTCTGCAATTGTCTGTAGCCCCTGAAATATCACTGTTTGCAGGAGACGGACACAACACAGGGATGTTTATTTATTTTTTAATTAAAAAAATGCTTGTTGTTGTTTTAGCATTTTTCTGGGTGTGCATTCTAATGTTGTGTGAAATGAGTTATCTGCTGCATGTGACCTTTAAGAGAAAATAATGGAGAATTTGAGCAAGAGAACCACCACCACCCCTCCAAAAGAAATGCCTACCACTTGAGATTATTATTTTATTTAATTTCTTCATCCAGGAAGACTGTCCCTACCACACATGCTTGTGTGTGTGTGTGTGTGTGTGTGTGTGTGTGTGTGTGTGCGCGCGCCTACTTAAAGGTATGAGCATGTTTTTCTTTGTCCAGGCTCTTTGTAGTAAGACTGCCCCCCCCCCATGGAAATTTAGGAAGCTGCATTATACTGAATCAGACCACTGAGACATCTAGGGAAATATTGTCTATACGAGGGCAGTCCAACTTTTCATACCAATTGGGACTCAAGAGTACTTCAACACAGAACCTGCGGCCCACACACTGAATTAAATTTCCACATCATGAATTATATCGTTCACAATATATTTAATATCATTTAATATACACAAAATATTTAATTAAATATATATAATTAAATAGTTAATTAAATATTTAAAATTTTATATATATAATTAAATATATATAATTATATATATTTAATTATTAAACAAATTTGATATACAAATAGATGTATGCACTTTTGTTAGCAACCCATGACACAAATGGTTAAGGTTAAGGTTTTAAGATTATTATTCTTGAATCTGGCGGGAAGGCCACAGGTTGAACCACTTTAGTCTACACCAGGCATAGGCAAACTCAGGTCCTCCAGATGTTTGGGGCTACAATTCCCATCATCCCTGGCCACTGGTCCTGTTAGCTAGGGATGATGGGAATTGTAGTCCCAAACATCTGGAGGGCCGGAGTTTGCCTATGCCTGGTCTACACCAGGGGTAGTCAACCTTTTTATACCTACCGCCCACTAATGCATCTTTCTTGATGGTAAAATTTCCTTACCGCCCACCGGTGCTCGATGGAAAGAGGATTCAGCTTGTGCCGCAGAACCCCCTACCGCCCACCTAGAATCCTGAAACGCCCACTGGTGGGCGGTAGGGACCAGGTTGACAACCCCTGGTCTACACTGACTCACAACGACTTTCCAGGGTTTCTTAGCCCTACCTGGAGATGCCAAGGATTCACACTGGCCAATTTCATGGATAATGCCTAGCCATGGTTTGTTTAACAAAGTTAATCACAGTTGGCAAATAAACAACAACTTCTTTCTTTATAGTTTTTTTGTTTCACAGCTGCTCTTGCCTTTGTTGTTTGGTGAGTGTCTGGAGTGTAGGGGTCAAACAAACCATGGTTTACAAAGCATGCCGAATTCACATATACCATCAAATCAAGGTTCATAAACCAACAACAAACCATGGTTTCAGACTGTGGTTTAGCTGGCAGTAAGCAAACATAGCCAATCTATGGTTCACACATAATTCTAAGGCATAGTTTAGTAAACCATGATTTAGTGGCATGTGGAAACCGGGGCACTGTTGCTGCAGTGTTTTCATTGCAGAAAACTTACATTTCTCAGCATCTACCCATAACATTATGTTAATAAGAAAATGCATAGTTCCTGACAACTGTCAACCACCCCCCCCCCCTGCCTACCGTCACAGAGAAGCTTACCAGACCCCATCATCAACCTTATTCAGATACGGCCAAAAATCATTTTGTTTAGATAACTTTTTTTTTGCATAGACATGAGGATCTGCTTCCTGCTGTTTTCATTTGAATATTTGATATCTCCCCCCCCCATTGAGAACTCGACATTTATGGAGGGGAAAATTAGACACGATGAGGACTAGTTCTCAGAGAGCTTTGAGGAGAGTTTATCAGTATCTTAATCTTTTATATATAAATTTAGCTTAAACCACCATGTAGCCACTAATTACATTCATACACTCAGGTTTCAAAATTAATAATATACTATTGTTAACGTTGCCTGTACCAGTATTTTTCTTTTCCGCAGACACAAACAGTGTTTTGTTCACTGGCTGTGCAGTAGGCACACATACACACACACACACACACACACCCAAACAAAAATCCCTGTCAAATGCCATGTTAATTGACCCTACCTCGGTCATTTGATCTGAAGAGGGTCAAACTGCACTTTACCTTCTACACACTTTTCAGAAAATATTGTCAACTGACTCCTTTTATTTTGAGAAAAAGCAGCTATATGACCCTGATTTGGAACCTGACCCACATCAAATCCTGCAATAGCTTATGATCAGCACCACCTTTGAGTGCAAAATAGCAGCTGGGGCGGGGTGAGATTTTTTAGTAGGAAATTATTAACGTGCAAATTCACTGTAAATGGCATCATGTATGCAGGGAAACATTTGGGCCATGTAGATTATGATTTCCCAAATCCAAAAATCTTCAAAAATGTAAAGATCTCAAAATGGGAATTTCAAATTTGATATACTGTACATTTTGGTATTCATGGGACCGGGGTGGGTGGGGGATAATGTTATTTTTCAAGAGTTCAAAGACATAAGCAGTTTCCACTTGTATTAATTTAAGAGTTATGATGGCTATGTAGGCAAAAGGGAGCCTCTGAAGCAGGGCCAGCCCAATACATTTTGGCACCTGAGGCAAACTACTAAATGGTGTCCCTTTGCCCACCGGAGAAGAGGGCTGAAGATCTACATCAAGAATGAGAGTGGGGAGAGAAGGATCCATATTGGGATCTCCTGCCCCTGTGAATCCTGCTGCCTCAATCCAGCCCTGCTCTGAGTTCACTTCAAGACAACTTTTTAAATGAGCATTCACCTTAATAATTTTTCGAAATTTTTGCAAGCCGGTTGTATTTTTGAGCATTTGTTTGTGGAGAGGTTAGAGAACATTACATCAAGCAAATATTATGCCCCACTGCTTAGTGCATTTCTCCATCACCTCCCTCAGCAAAATGTCTGGAGGTTTGTTTGTTTTTCTTAGCAGGGGGAGCACAAGAGCTCCAAATCAAATTTAATTGCACAACCTGAATTTACTGGTATGTGACTGAATCCCATCTGAAAATAGCAACAGTCTAGAAACGTCCCAAGAAACAGTAGGATGTTGCAGAAATGGGGAGGGGGAGGACTTTAGGGGGGAAATTAAGGAGGCAACCCCTCCCCGCCACAGATACAGATACAATGCAACAAAGCCAGACAAAACAATAATTTTATTATGCTTACCACTGAAGGCTGATGTTCCATGGGAAAGCAGGAGGAGAACATGCATGGCAAGCCCCCAAGTGGGCATTTTGCAGAATGTCTCTCTTAAAACTGTGCAGCAAAACTGGCTTGTCGCTGAAGTGACTGAACAGATTCTGAACTGAAAACACAGCAACCCTGAGGACTGATGTTAACCACATCACAAGTCACATGGGACATGTTGGGCTCGTAAGTGTGATGAGTATGTGGGTAAGAAAATAAATACGGTAGATAATGAAACATTTTCAAGGCTCGGGGTTCAGAATTGTTTGTGTTTTATATGTCTGGGCAGCTGCAAGTCTCGTGTTTTTCCAAAGGCAAAGCTTTTGTACACAGCTGTTCAAGTAGACCAGCACCCAGCCACAATAGTGCATATATTAGATGCTATAGGAAGTAGGGAGGCCAGATGCAAAAGAGGACAGGCTCCCATAGTGCACCTGTTAAGTGTTGTGTAGAAAGGGACGCGGATGGCACTGCGAGTTAAACCATAGAGCCTAGGGCTTGCCAATCAGAAGGTTGGTGGTTCGAATCCCCGCGACGGGGGGGGGGGGGTGCTCCTGTTGCTCAGTCCCAGCTCCTGCCCACCTAGCAGTTCGAAAGCACATCAAAGTGCAAGTAGATAAATACTTGCTACAGCGGGAAGGTAAACGGCATTTCCGTGTGCTGCTCTGGTTCACCAGAAGCGGCTTTGTCATGCTGGCCACATGACCTGGAAGCTGCATTGGCTCCCTCGGCCAATAACGCGAGATGAGTGCCGCAACCCCAGAGTCAGTCAGGACTGGACCTAATGGTCAGGGGTTTCTGCAGGTGTAGCTGGCATAAGCTGTACCTAGTGGAATTCCCTTTTCAACACAGCAGAACCTTGGTTTTTTTTTTTTTTTGCATCTGAAAGGGATGCAGAGTTACAAGTAACATGCAGTAATTGGGGCCCCCACTAGACACCACCTCAGAGCAGGGTAACATGTGCAGTGCTGGCTCTCACGGCCATCTGTTACTGGACCTGCTGTTCTCCTGAATATCTTATAAGATGGAGGAGCTAGAGCTATTTATAATGGATGCCATGTGGGATGGTGCCTGTGCCTCTCTCGTGTGGTCAGGCTGGTGCTCCTAGATGTTGTCTCCTTACACTCTCCCTCAACCCTCGACAAAATATCCCCTCTCTGTCCCAGCAGCTCTGCTTCCAGGGCACCATGCTGCCAGCCAAAAATGGAAAGAGAGTAATTCTTTTTGTTAACTTGTGGGGATTAGATCATGCATGATCGCCACAGAATGGAACTCACACTAACATAAGCTAACAAGGCATTTCTCTCTTTTTCTTTCAGAAGCAAGGAGCAAGCTTGCCACCACTCTGCTCCAATTAATTTGAAAATTAACGAAGGTTATGAAAGTAAACCTTTAAATGCACACCTACCTCCTTTCCCCCAATCCCCAGATTTTTATTCATTTTATAACAACATAAACAATTACATAAAAACAACTTACAAATACACTACAAAACAAAAACAAAACAACCAATACACAGGGGCGTAGGAAGATAGGGGCAGTGGGGGCGGGCCGCCCCAAGTGGCGGATGCCCCCCACCCCCAAAACGTGCGCCCCACCCCCGGAACGTGTGTTACGCCATTCCGGGAGGCGCACCATGCCCATGGAACACGCAGTATGCCCCTCCTGGAAGCGTGCCGTGCCCCTGGGAGGTGTGCCACGGCCCTCCAGGAGGCATGCCCCACCCCCAGAATGTGTGCACCGCCCCTCCGGGAGGCGCGCCCCGCTCCCAGAACGGGCACCAGCCCCGCCCCCGGTGCCAGAGCATGAAGCTCCGCCACTGCCAATACATATAAATTCTTATCATTTCATCAATTTCTTCACCTGTTTGGGTGACTTCCTCGAGTCCCACCTCTCTGAATTTCAATTTTATCCATCTTTAGCAGTTTCCAAAATTTAAAAAACACACACCATATTATACATTTTATCCTTATCTGAAATTTCTCACCTTTTAAACTTCCTAATATCTTAATACACTAAACAATCCTACTTCTACACTGATAGCCTATATCAACTTCCAAAAGAATTCCAAAAGATCAAATATTACAATATTTTTTCAAACATAATTTAAATTTCTTCCAATCTTCTCTTCTTTCTGGTCGTGGAGTCTTCCAATCAGTTCGGCAAGTTCCATAAAGTCCATTGTCTTCATTTGCCATTCTTCTATGGTTGGTATCTCTATAGCCACTATCCATATCAGGTGGGAGGGGTGAAGTATGTGTGTCTAGCAGGCTCTTTATTCTACCCCTCCTCCTTCCTCTTCACAAAGGAATGTAGTCCTTTGCTGTATTAGTTAACATGGGAACTGAAATGAGGATGCTGTGGAGGCTAAATTCAAAGGTGGGTGGGTGGAGCTGGCAGGGAGAGGTAAAAGGAGACAGATATTTTTTCCACATCTTAGATTTTAATCTGAGCCAGTGAAGAACTCGTAGGATTATAAAGATTTCCCCTTCTTGTGGAGTTCCCAGAGCTTGTATATGAGCCCAAGTTAGGTAAAATTTGCCACCATTCCAGGTTTTAAATCAGAGATAAAACCAGAGCAACTTTTGGTCCCGTAAATGCACATTAAAATGAGAATGCCATTCTGTTCAATGGGGCTTCACTCCTAAATTTGCAGTTTTAGTGTGGCTGAAACCAAAACTGACCAGTAATTGTATAGTTGGTTGCGCCACTTCTCAGCTACTTTGCTAAGACACTCCTTTCAGGAGCTGGTAGACTAAGCTGGGGGCAGTTCTGGGGGCAGGGGGAGTTTCTAAAATAGTTCAGTAGTATAATTCTTCCACAGTTCAGTTATTTTTATTTGAAGACACACACTCTAAAAAATAATAATAATAATCACAAGTAATAATCAAAAAAGTAATAATCACAATAATTACAAGTAATAATCACAAACGAGTACGGTAAATACCTTCTTAAAAAATAAAGACAAAACGATAAAACTTACAATGTATATATTGTTATTTGCACCTTTAGATCACAGCCCTGACTCATGATTTGTCCAAGGCTTCTCAGGAGGTATTTAACAAAGGTGAGATCTGAATGCAGATGACTATACTGTTGTTGCTACATTAATATACGACATACCTAGCCTGCTGCAACTATTTACAGAGAGGACTATCTACAGATGCTATGTAAAGGAGTGCTGCAAGAAAACAACCCTGCTCAAAACCTGAAGAAAGATGCATTGTATTATGCTGGAGAAAGAAGTGGAATCCAAATAGCAGGCTTCTTCTTCCACATGAAAGGCAAGTCTTTCGTGGCTAATAAGACATTAAAATGGCTTAGAAATGTCATAAGATGGGCTTGCAGAGCAGAAGGTCATACAGAGTCCCTTGCCTCCGCAATCTGAATTGCAGGGTCCTGGAGTGTTACAGTTTTCCATGTGTTTCTTGATCCAGTCACTGCATTTACTTCAATTTGGTTTGTCACTGACGTTCCTGTATAATCTCTAGGAGAAAGAAAGAACAACGATGACAGCAAGAATGCCACTGATTGCAATGAACTAAGAAATCATTCACCAATCAGCATAATATATAAAGTATTTTTTCTATAACACACAGGTGTCGAAAAGGCCAGAGCAATGTATACACCTTTCTTCCTGCATTATTAACTGCAGTACTAACAGACTTAATAGATATTTACCTTCAGATAGAAAAAGCCGCTGGAAATATGCATTTCTTATTGCACCTGAGAATGCACCTGAGGAATGACAAAACAAAGGGAAAGCAGAAAAGGCAAATCAGACGGGAGGAGAGGAAGAATTATGTATTTTTCTGTTTACTTTTACCCCATCCATTCCACTCTATGTCCCCCCCCCCAATAAGGCATCTACGTCCTGGTAGTCACTGTTTTCATATACTTTGCTGAAACTTCATCTAAACTATTGTAAAAGCTGTTAAACATTTTCACTAAAAGTCAGGTTGTGGGCTCTTGACGAAAATGTTGTGGTTTATATTGCCTTTTCCCTGCACATATGCATAAATCTTGGCTTGAACTCCATGAAGGTGAAAACGCTATATGTGGCTGTAACAAGTCACAATGCTCACAGTTTCTCTGGTATTTTATTAGTTTCACTTCAAATATAGTATTTTCACAGATGAATTAACAAAAAAAGTTGAAACCAAAAGAAAAAAAAATGTTGTGGTTAGGGGGAAAGCAATGCACCCAAGCACTCTACTACCCACCCCATGGCTCCCCCAGCCAGAGTCTAGACACCCACCCCATAAGAGCAGTAAAACCGGGTATTCTTGTTTATCTTTTGAATCTGGATATCACTGATTCAGGTGGACTTGTGTATTCAGGTGAAGTCAAACCCTTGGAGAGGGGGACCTTCTCTGTCCTCCCGCAAACTCCTGCGCATGCATCTACAAAACAGCAAGCACGTTTTGCCTTTGTAGTGATTTCATCATGGCAGTTAAAACTTCTCCAGCCTAAACTCTGCAGTAGGACAGCCACCCAGCTGAAGGCTCAATGAGGAATGCCTCTCTTCGCACCACCCCAGCCTAGGCACACTTCACATTGGAAGAATTTCATCTTGAGGCAGACTCGGGGTGCATGGCTGGACTGAATCCAGTTCCTCTGGATTCAAGCTAAAGAAATTAAAATGCTACACTGAGCATCATCTGGTGCCTGTGTAAGCTTATTATAGGCAAAACTGAAGTTTTGAAACAAAGATTGCCGGGGAACAATTATTCTAATAAGTAAATTATATGCTCCACACAGACCTTTCTTATAACACATATGTATATAAGCTCCATTGATAAGTTTTCTCCCCCATAGGGATGTTTAGAAATGATATCCTAGGAAGAAAAACATAAAAACTGACCTTTCTTCTTTCTGTGAAGAAAAACCATAATAACAGCACAAATGGCTGCCAGCGTAATGACGATGAGAACTGGAATTACTATTTTCTTTTCTGCATCTTGTGATAATTTATTGGCAGTTGTTTCATTTCCAACATGATCGCGAGCAGAACCTGTACAGGAGGGGAAGAGGAAAAAAGCAACACCTGGAGTGAATTGTCTCTTTGGACACAACTGACTGTGACAATGTGCAAATACTCAAGCCTCAGGTACAATCAAGCCACCAGTACCTCAAAAAAGTGAGGAAGCTACAAATAATCATAAAACCACTGCCAACATCCCTTTCCTCAGCTCCACTCCTCCATCATGAATCTGCCAGTGGAAGTCCCTATTATAAAACTTCCATGTTCTGGGGCAGTACACCCTTGAATACCAGATGCAGGAGACAGATGAGAGGAATCCTGCTTTGGATCCTGCTTGGAAGCTTCATGGAGACATGCAAATGACAGACCCTCCAAGTGTCCCTATTTTCCAGGGATAGTCCTGGATTTATAGAAGCCGTCCCGGTTTCTGATTTGATCTCAGAATGCCCCGCTTTTCCTTACAACGTTCCTATTTTCATCAGGAAAATGTTGGAGGGTATGGAGTTATCCAACCCCCGAGCCTAGGAGATAAGTAACTATACAACCTTTAGAAGATATCTCATTAAACAACAGGGAAGTCGTTTAATGTTTATGTATGTTGGAAGCCGCCCTATGTGGCTGGGGCAACCCAGTCAGATGGGCAGGGTATAAATAATAAAATGTTGATGATGGTGATGATGTTGTAATAGTACGTTCCTATTTTCATCTGAAAATTGTTGGAAGGTATGAAATGATTACTCCAAGGAGCAGGGCTGGACTAGCTCAAAATAAATGACTAGCTAAGGCCACAAACTCAGGGCACTTGTAGACCATTGCTATTTTGGGTAGGATTCAATCACATATCAGGATGTCATGAGCACATCTGCCCCAAGTAGAGAAACACACCATGAGTTAGGAAGAAGTCAGACATCTGGGAGCAGTCTCCCTCCCCCTCTTCCTGACAAGGAATGGAATGTACGGTAGATAAGGTGTTAGCAGAGAGTGGGAAGGAGGGAAGTCAGCTCACTCAGGAAGCACAGGCAGCTTCGGAAAGCAGGAGGGGTAGCATTTCTTCACTGGAAGAGGAGGCAATTAATTTCCTGAGCCCAAAGAGTAGAGGTATGGGAAAGGTATTAGACAGGAAACAAACCTAGAGACATAAGGGTCATAGGTTCAGATATTCTGCAGAAGCAGGAAGCACTCTTCAGAAAGGTCAACTGACTCGTAAGGCACAGATGCTTGGTTAGATGTCCAAGGCTAATTGTTTGTATTGTAATAAATCTTCCAGCTAATTGCGACTTGCACACTGTGTTATCAAGATGGCAGCCTGGGCTCCTGGCACAGGAGATTCAGGTTGCTCAGCTGAAGTTAAAATGGAGTTCTTGCATAACAAACTCACCTGCCCACCCCACAATTCTGACTTAATCTGACAGGAATACACACTGGAAAGTGTGGGATAACGATTGCTTGATGGAACATCATTGATCGTTTAACATCCCCCCACACACAAAATCAGGATGAATGCTCAATAAACAGGTTCTCTAGAAGTGACCTCAATACAGAGCAGAGACTGGGCTCCGAGCTCCAAACATTAAACCCACCAAATCATTTATTTCCAGTTCACCCCTCCCCCCCAAAACACATTCCCATCTAGTTTATTATTATTTCATTCTTCATTTATTAAATTTATATACCACCCTTCATCCATAGATCTCAGGGCAGTTCACAACATAATCAAAATCACAACCAGTTTCCTTTCACTTAATTTGCTCCCCAAATACCCATTCCCCACCCAAAAATCTTCCACTACAGTACAAGTTAAAGTTGATTTTCAAATGGACCCAAGCCAATGTCACTCCCATGGCTTTCTAGACAGTTTAGTCTTTAGGCAACAAGACATTTTTGTTGGACTCACCCTGGAGTTTATCACAATTTGTGTTGTTGTTGAGGATAGAGCAGCATATCGTGTCACTACCAAGAGATTGCCGCTGAAGAGTACTGTTGAGAGAGAATGATCCATCTTCGTTTTTCGAAGACACAAGCTTTGAATTGTTGTTGTTGAGGATGGAGCAGCATATCGTGTCACTATCAAGAGATTGCCGCTGAAGAGTACTGATGAGAGAGAATGATCCATCTTCGTTTTTCGAAGACACAAGTTTTGAATTGTGAGTCAGGTTGGTTCCATGGTCACTAAACCAATAGAGCTGCCTCTTTGGATGCCCTCCCGACGCTGTGCACACCACAGTGTCCTTCTGAATTTTGATTTGAGGTTCAGAATACGGTGCTGGAAAATATGTAGGAAAATATGTAGGTGGTAACTTATTTAATCAATTTAATTAAAATATTTCTAGCCCACTTTGCATTATGAAAAGAAAGCCAAACTTGGATTACAATATCAGTACAGTAGTACCTCAGTTTAAGTACACAATTGGTTCCGGAAGTCTGTACTTAACCTGAAGCGTACTTAACCTGAAGCGAACTTTCCCATTGAAAGTAATGGAAAGTGGATTAATCCGTTCCAGACGGGTCCGCGGAGTACTTAAACTGAAAGTACTCAAACCGAAGTGTACTTAAACCGAGGTATGACTGTAAGTTAAAAGCATAAGATAGTCCTACGGTATTCAGAGTAGACCCAATGAAATTAATGGACATTACAAACTTAAGTTCATTAATTCTATTGAGTTTACTTTGAGTAGGACTTAGCTGAAGACAACTCATGTACATAAACATAAACTCTCTCTCTGTGTGTGTGTGTGTAGGGGTGCTATTATTTTTGTTTGTTACTGTGGTATGTATTTTTGTGTTTTTATATCATAAACTCCTTGGATGAAGGATGGTATAGAAATAAGTAAACAAACAAACAAACAAGCTAACAACTGACTGAAGAAAACGAAAATAACATAATAACCTCAGCAGTCAACAATTCACCATAAAGCCTCGGAAAATAGCTCAGTTTGTTAGTGTGTGGTGTTGATAACACCAAAGTTGCAGCTTCGATCCCCGTATGGGACAGCTGCCTATTTCTGCATTGCAGGGAGCTATACTTGATCCTCGGGGTCCCTTCCAACTCTATGATTCTATGTAATAAATAGGTCTTTAACTGGCACTAGAAATTTATAAAGGTTGGCACCAGCTTTATCTGGGGTGGAACAAAATTTTGCAGCCAGGTACCTACGTATGTAAATATAACAATAAAGAAATTGTTCCCACACTATTATGGACCACATTCAGCTAAAGGTAATTATTTCTTCAGAAACAGAACTGGGTTTGCTATATTTTTAGCATGCCCACACTTCCGCCAATATACATTTTCATTACTTTAATATCACCTTGCTTTTGCCACCAATCCCAACCCATGCCCCATCAAACCCAGAGTTCTTGATGTCCATTGTTCATTGGCTTAAACTTACCAACAACCTTTAGATATATAATTCTGGTGTCGAATCCATTAACAGCTTGCAAAAAAAACTCATAATGTCTTTGGTCAGATATTTTTACTTTGTGGACATTGAGGATAACAGATTGATTTATCATCGTCAATGAAATTCTTCCATTGTCAGTAATATATTTTTTTCTTATTGAGCTGAGGTCACTTTTCTCTGGACAACTTGTCTTATTAGGACAGAACTTCACTGTTGCGTTATGCATTGATTGGTTGTTCTCACATGTAATGTTAATGTTTTTCCCAAGTTCTGCAGTAACATCTTCATCACACGTGAAATTACGGAACTCTGAGAGAAAATGGGTTGGGGAGACATAGCAAATGCATCAGTTGATTCAAGCACTGAAATAGGCGATTAAAAAGCACTATTACGACAGCCAAGGACAGCTGCATCTGTCAGTCAGGGATGGCTGTAGCTCAGCGTCAGAAGCAAACCAGCAGTAAATCACAACATGCAAGTTGGAATTAACTCTTTATTACCAAAACTATAATCTGCACAGGAGTGTCAGGCCTAATAAGCACAGCAACTCATCTCCAGTAGGTCTTACTCTTGTGAAGCAGTTGTTGAGACTGAAGACCCCGCCTCCCCACAGCTGCCTCTCATCTCCCCACAGCTGCCTCTCATCTCCAGGGTTCCCCCCCACAAACAATCAGAGACTGCACCTGTGTACCTGTCTTTGCTCCTCCCCTTTCATGCCTATCCTGGTTCCGGGAGATGCAGGGGGGGTGGAAATTTGTCACAGCAGGAGGGAAAGACAACTATGACTCTTCACCAGCCTAACTCGCCTCCACCTCTTGGCCTCTCTGATGGAAGCTGTAGTCCACAACATTTGGAGGGAAGTTTAGTGAAGGCTGTTTAAGCCCTTGAGATAAGGATTGTACCCTAAGGCTGGCAAAAGGTACAATCTTAAGGCATCAGAAAGCTGCCACCAGTTAGCGTAAACAAGCCTTCCTCCACCTGGAACTCCCATTCTTTTTAAGGGATGCTGGGCAGAAAGATGAGACTAGTGTTGACCTCCAGAAGTTAGACTACAGCTCCCATAATCCCTCACCATTGGCCATGCAGGCTGGTACTGATGGGAGCTGTAGTCCAAAACAGCTGGAAGGCATCAATTTGAGGAAGAAGGAATCTTGTTGGTGCTTACTTTTGAGTATACATGTGTATGCTTGTAAAAATGTTGAGTGGGTTTGGGCTGAAGATCTTACTCCTGAACAAATGCATGTCGGAGTATAAAGCTGTGGAAAAAGTAGTAACAGGAGACAAGCTAGAAGGGAGTTGAATTTATAATACTCAATCATTTAAATCCTTTTAGGAGCACTGGCCATGAAAGTATATAATCCATCACCAACAGCAATAGGTAGGGAGCATAAATTAGCACATATTGACCACATTGTATACAATCTGCAATGCACAATCAATGTTAGCCATTGAGTGCATAGATGACAGCAGAGATGGAGAGCCTGTGTTCCTCAAGATGTTGTGGGACTCCAACTTCCATCAGTCCTAGCCGGCATGGCCAACGGTGAGGGATTATGGGGTCTGTAGCCTAACTTCTAGAGGTCAACATCAGTCTCATCTTTCTGCCCAGCATCCCTTAAAAAGGTACACATGGCAAGAGAATTTGCACAGCTGTACTTAATCAGGATTTATGCACCATGGCTGTAGTTGCACCAAGATTTATGTAATATTACTGAAATGCAGAAAATACAGCTCTCATTTTTCAGAAATGTGCTTAATAGCTCAGAATACCTGAACATAGAGCAGCTGATACATATTTTTAGTATTGAAAGCTGGAGCTATCTCCTATTCCTGTGCAATGAAAGGCAAAAATAAGAGAAAAAGATAAATCCAAAACACCCCACAGTCACCAATGGAAATAGGAATGCTTACTATTAGATCCCTGAGTGGTTACTAATAGGAAGCAGAGAGGTAAGACCTGGAGGGATGCCATCGGGACAATGTTGAAATATTGCTACAGGCCGGCCCCTCTGCTGGAAGAGGTTTCTGACACCATGTTGCACACCTGAGAAAGACCTCGTTGTTCACCTGTTGGGAAAAGAGGATTTGTGAGAGTCCTTCTCCATTTTCATGCAGCTGAAACGGATTTGAAACAAGACCACTTCCAACAGAGACCTTCACATTCTACCTCTGAAGTTGGTTCATCCTTTAAAAAAAACACCAAAAATATTGCAGAACAAAGAACATGACAGAGAAGAGTGAAATCACTTCGTAACAGTAGTGAATGGTATGGCATGGAGGTGCTTACCTGACCTACCAGCAGGTGAGTCACAGCTGCTTACTGGGAGGGGTGAGGCAGACCTGAGGCCACCCCAATGCAAATGCACCAGCAAAGCTGGTCTGGTGCTCTTGCAGGTATGTCTGCATTGTGCAGCTCTCTCCTTCCCAGTAAGCAGCAGTGACTCGCCTGTGGGGAAGTCAGGTAAATGTCATCATCACACTGTCTGCTACTGCTTCATAATATGAAGGGACTGGCAATCAGCAAGCATGAACATGACTGGGAGGCATTAAAAAACAACAACTGCTCATATATTTGAAAGGTACCCATTGGCAATCGAGGCCTTCAAAATCCAGTGGGGCACAGATATTTGGGGCACATTATCCTCTTGCATTAAAGCACTGTTATACCCAGTGCTTTTTTCTGGGGGGACGCATACCCCTAGACATTTTGTGAATCTACATTTGGCCTCATTGAGGGGCAGCATTTCAATATGAGTAGGAAAATGAGAGTACCCCTAAACATTTTTTAAGAAAAAAAGGCACTGGTATACCCTTTTAAAGAATCACAGTTTACCCTGAAAAATCCTTGAGAGCATAGTTTGTTACAGGTGCTGAGAGTTCTTAAGAGAACTCTACAGTCATACCTTGGTTCTCAAACAGAATGCGTTCCAGGACTCCATTCAACTCCCAAAACTGTTCAAAAACCAAGGTGCGGCTTCTGATTGGCTGCAGGATTGGTTTCGATCATTCAGGAGCCATTTGTCCAGGAGCCTAGGCGTTTGAGATCCAAGTTATGACTGTATTCCCTTCACAGAACTACAATTCCCAGGCAAAAGGGATTAATTGTTAAACCCCTCTGTGAAAGAAACAGGGGAACAAGCTACAGTTCCTAAAATTCTTTGGGGAGAACCATGACTGGTACAACAGTGCTCTGTGGCTGCTGTCTACCAACCTCAGTGCAAGACCAACATTCATTTAAGGCTGCTCGTATCCAGCATGTAGAAACATTGCCAAGCACAGGCCTTCTCTATGCACATGAGGTGGCAAAAACCTAAGATGTCAGAAGATGGCTGTATGGCTTCAGACTACTACAGGTAGGGACCCATTTTGAAATTCCCTCTACATTCCCTCTACATTATTTGCTTACATTCCCTGCTGGGCCTGAGGTCCTTTCTTTGATCCAGTGGGCAAGAGGATGGTGACCCAGCAAGACCCAAGAGGCTGCAATCCAACTCCCTGCAATTTAGACTTTAGGTTATCATGCTATAAACATGAATAACAACAATTCCTAAGGTTTGATCCCAGAACACTAGCTCTGAAGCAACTTCCCTGCCTGGAAAAAAATAGTATAGGTCCATTCTGCTATTGAATCTACCATGTCATTATCTTTTCTACCAACAGAGGGAGTGCTGCTCATATATTACAGACAAGACAAGAGTATCATGTTCACAGTTCCTTATCACCAGTTACCAACTTTGCAACTGGAATAAACATGAAAAAATATGACTATCTCTGCATTGGATGCAGATTTCCAGTATATTGCTGCACGCCACCCCAATCTCCAAGCGGTGTGAGGTCCCAGGAGTTCCAGGAGGTTACTCAGGGTCCATGTTTCCTATTGGAAATGAGGCCCAGCAGAGACTGTGGTGCTTTTCTGAAATATAGTTTATTTACACATATATGCAACCTGAACCTATGATGGAGGGGCTCACAGCATTAACAGTCCAAGAGGGTTTTGTTTCTCCCATAGTGGCAGCCTCAGATTCAAGCAGAAATCAAATATTGTGTTCTACCTCTCTGGCTCTCCAGCCTGCAGCTTTATCTCTGGGTCACATCACAGCAAACTTTGCTCCCAAACTATCTAAGAACTGAAAGAGAGGTTCCACCCAGTAATCCAAATACAAACATTAAGATGTAAGAAAACACAAAAGCAGGAAATGCCCATCCTTGAACTGAGATGAAGGAACCATGGAAGAGGTCCAGCGGTGGAGCCCAGCACCAAAAGTGCACATTATTTTTTAAAGGCAAGTTGTGCAGGAAATCCTGTCCTTTGTCCTTGACTTTGGGGGGGGGGGCAAATGACAAAAAATCAAAACAGAAACAAAAACTGAACAGACCAGCTTTGGGTTTTTATGCCTGCTCGACCTCCATAACCGAATCTGGTTAGGAACAATCCTATATACATTATCCTGATTGTAAGGTTTGCCACTCAGTTTGGTCTTGTGTAGCTGGATCAAATTGTGCACTTGCTATTCCTGATAAGAGGAAAATGCCAGCGCAGTAGGGGCAGAGTCAAATTCTGATTGGGGACTGTATTCTGGGCAAAAAAGCCCACAACCCAGTTAAAGGCTTCTCATGCCACAAACCTAATCTGGCTCCTCCCCAGCCCAGCTATTGCTTAAAACCCTGCTGAGAGCCTGAGGTCTCTGCTCCTGCCTGCCTCTACCCACTTGACCCAGGGCAGGGCCTGATAGGTTCTATAAGGGCTGCTACTGCTGCTCAGCAGAGAAGGCTTCTTCTTTTAAATTGTTTTTTAAATCCTTTAAAGGTTTTTTTAAGTGTTTGAGAGCCAGTGTGGTGTAGTGGTTAAGAGTGGTAGACTCGTAATCTGGGGAGCCGGGTTCGCGTCTCCGCTCCTCCACATGCAGCTGCTGGGTGACCTTGGGCTAGTCACACTTCTCTGAAGTCTCTCAGCCCCACCTACCTCACCGGGTGTCTGTTGTGGGGGAGGAAGGGAAAGGAGAATGTTAGCCGCTTTGAGACTCCTTCGGGTGGTGATAAAGCGGGATATCAAATCCAAACTCTTCTTTTAACTGTTTTTAACTGAGTTGTAAGGGCATTTTGTGGGGTGTGCCTAGGAGGAGCGGAGTGGGGGAGAGCAGGGGGGAGAGACCCAATTAAAGTGATTATGGGTGGAGGGAGGTATAGGGTTGCCAGACTCAATAGAGGACAGGACTTCTGTGCCTTTAATTGCCCTGCTCTCTTTTGAGTCTGGAAACCTTAAAGAGAAACCAGCAGACCCTTTGCTTGGAAATGAAACAAAGGGTCTGCTGGTTTCTCTTTAAGTTTTCCAGACTCAAAAGAGAGCAGGGCAATTAAAGGCACAGAAGTCCTGTCCTCTATTGAGTCTGGCAACCTTAGGGAGGTATGGCATGGGAGGAGGGGCAGGCCAGGTAAGGGGCACGCGGTACAGGCAGATAGTGACCGTGCCATGTGCCAGCCCCCCCCCCAACCTAGGGAATTGTGGTTGTCATATCAGCCAGCCCTCGGGTCTGCAACTGCTGCTGTTGAATGCCAGGTCGGCCCAGAATAAAAAACTCCCTCATCCATGATCTGATTATGGATGAGGAGGCTGATCTGGCATGTAACCTGGGTGGGTGAACAGGGTGGAGTTGGCCTCACCCAGCTGTGCCCACCTGGGTACTCAGTACAGCATCAGGCCAGACTCGAGGGTAGGGTAGGGGGTCTATAAAGCCTCTCTATCTCCAGGCTCTCTGTCCAGTCAGGTGTGTGTGTGTTCCTGGTGTTGGGTAATTGGGACACGTTAGGGATTCTGCTGGTTTACCACCTGCCTCGCTGCCCAGCAGTCTCCCTGCCTGAGCTGACAGAGCTGGTCTCAGAGGTGGTGTTGAAGACTCCCAGACTGCTGGTACTGGGAAACTTCAGCATCCATGCCCAGGCAGCTGGCTCTGGGGCAGCTCAGGACCTCATAGCCACCATGACAACCATGGGGCTCTCCCAACATGTCACGGGCCCAATGCACATGGCAGGCCACACTCCGGACTTTGTTTTCTCAACTGGGCAGGAGGACGGTGATTTAAAGGTGGGTGACATTGACATCAGTCATGGTCGGATCACTTTCTGTTGAGATTTAGGCTGTCAGCACCTTTTCCCCTCCACAGAGGCAGGGGATCTATTAGCCCTTGGAGGCTGATGGGTCAAGTGGGATTCAAACGGCTCTGAGGGGTTTTCTGGCTGATATCACTGGCACCCCCGTTGAAGCCCTGACCGACCTCTGGAACACCAGGCCTTTGGTTGATTTAATTGACACCTGATGCCCTTTTAAAATGTTTGGCGGGGGGAGTTATTGGGTTGTTGTTTTGTTTTTATTTTATATTTTGTGGTTTTATGTTTTGATTTTGTTCTGTGAACCGCCCTGAGACCTCTGGGTCTATGGTGGTATATAAATTAAATAAATAATAAACAAGCAACAACAACCACCCTAGGAAACATAGGAAGCGGCCTCAAACTGAATAAAACAATTATTCCATCTAACTCAATATTGTTTGCACTGACTGGCAGTGGCTTTCCATGGGTTCAGACCAGGCGCATTCCCTACTTGGAGATGTCAGGGACCTTCTGCCTGCAAAGCAGATGATCTACCATTTACCTACGGCCCTTCCTTTCTAGTCTGGTCCTTAGCCAAGCCTTGGGGGGAATGAAGAAAATGAAACCGAATCAAAACAGAAATTAATTTTGGCAGGCATGGACCCAAAGGATTAGCACTGTTCAGTTAACCACAAGTCAAACAGGAGAGAGGCATGTTACCCGTTAAGGAAGGAAGTTAAGAAACAAAGCCACTTGAAAAATCGAAGATGTTAAAGGAAAAAAAAGCTGTTTCTGGGAACATAAAACTGAAAGACAAACTCCACAAAGGACATGAATTATATTTGGAAAATGCAGCCAGTTGGTTAAAAGTGACTACTTCCCACCATTCAAGATAAGTGCTGACCTTGACAGGTCTGAATCATGTCAACAAAAAGATATTCCCCGGAGTTTCAGCAGAAGGTCCTAGAACTTTTAAGATGCCTAATTTCTGAATCATGCGAAGAAGAGATACAATTGCAGGAATCAACGCAGCAATTACAGGTGGTGGACAGTGAAAATGACTTTTTAGAAGACAAACAATGTTGATGAAGAAAGCATGGAAACCAAATGTAAAGATAGTGACGATGACAATAATGAAAATAATGAGGAAATTACAAAACAGAATGAGGCCCACCATGACGGAGAAAAGGACTCTTCAACGCAAAAGGACATGAGGACATTCCCTCTTTTGTGGAGGGAATGCCAGGAGCTGATAGATTTTCAGATTCATCATATGGGAAAGGAAAAAGACAATCAAGAAAGAATGAAAACTCAGGGGGGATGTAAAAAGAGTGGGGTGATAAAGCATGGGAAAAAAGGGGTGGGGTGAAAAGAGTAATAGATTGGTGATTATTAGGATGGATTAAAAGGCTGAAAACTGGACTGTAGATTTGGGACTTTGCTGGAGGAGAGGGAGTGCCGGGCCTTGGGGAGGGGAGGGTTGTTAGAATAATATATTGTAAATTAGAATTGGGTATGGAAAAAAGGTTTGAAATTAAGGAGGTCTATTGAGGGGAAAAATCAGGCCAGGGAAGAAAAATAGATTGTGATCAGAATGAATTAAGATAGTTTATGAAAGTGATTAAAAATTATGTTTAAAAATCGGTATGTAGATTAAGACTTGGGGAAAAAAAAGAAATTGTCAAAAATGATTTGCAAAGGAAAACCGGGAAAGGGGAGGTTGGGGAAGCCCCTATAACAATGTTTAAGGAAATGAATATGTATTTTTCCTTTGTTTTTCTTTTTATTCTGCTTTTTCCATTTTTTCTTTTTCTTTTTTTTTGCTGATATATATTTTTTTCCTTTATGGAAAAGTGGTTGGGTGGACACTCCCCTGGCTTCTCCCTTGTATTACTGGGGCTCCTCGGTGGCAGGGGAGGGCTTTGGGGCGGGGGAGAGGGGGAGAGGGGGGAGGGGGGAGGACAAACCCAATCCTAAAATGAACCATCATCGGCTGTTCACCTTCATGGGACCCACTCATGGCAGGAGGGGGCTTGTGGAGGGGGGGGACAGAAGGTGAAGGAATCAAACTATGCTATGTATATTCTCTTTTTTGTTGTCTTTTTTTGTTGGTTTTTGTAAAAAAATTAATAAAAAATATCTTTAAAAAAAAGGACATGAATTATAGCAAAAACTGGAGCTGGCCCAAAATTCCACCCTCTAGGTTTGCATCCCCATTCACAAGCTCCAAAAAGTCCAGGTGCATTCACAGCCCATGGTAGTTAAGAGCATGCCCCTCTGAAACTCTGCATGAGGTATGGGGATGTCCCATGGCTCCTCTGCAGGAGGTGAGCACTTTTGGCTCCATGGGTTTGGGGAATTCCATCTATATCTGTACCCCCTATGCAGTCTAATGGAGTGCATTTAGAGAGGCTGAAGCCTTATTTCTTATGGGAGAACCTCAGAGGGAGTTCTTTTACTCCTCCTCTCTGTTATTTATTAAAAGCTGAACAACTCGAGCTGATTTATTTATTTAAAGGAAACAGGGATATGTACAAGGAAAATGCAGAGTTGTAATCTGGGGGAATTAATTTAAATGTTAATCAGTTAAAGCAAACATTTACTAACTACAGGTAGGTAGCCATGTTGGTTTGCCATAGTCGAAACAAAATAAAAAAATTCTTTCCAGTAGCACCTTAGAGACCAACTAAGTTTGTCATTGGTATGAGCAAACTTCTTCAGATACCCGAAGAATATCTGATAGAAGTGTGCATGCACACGAAAGCTCATACCAATGACAAACTTAGTTGGTCTCTAAGGTGCTACTGGAAAGATTTTTTTTTATTTACTAACTACATGTAACAAGTCCATCCTCCCTCCATTACTGCCCCTCAGTTTTAGCTTTCCTGGACTGTGCCTTGTCTGCAAGATCAGCATATTATGGATCTGTTGGCCATCCAAGGCCAATCAGATTTTTACCGTGATGAAGAGAGAGACCTTCTGTTGAGTGCTCAACAGCAACAAACACACAAACAATGAAACTCTCCCAACCCAACAACAATTAGGTAAAGAAAGGGGCTCTTGAGATGACAGTGCTGGAAGATCTGCACCATCTTCATCTAAACTCAGGTGTAAATATGTGTAATTAAGCCATATTTCTTAAAGACACTGCAGCCTCCGCTGCGTTTCGTTCTCAATGGAAACACGACCCTGGAACCACATGGAATCTTGGGCAGAGATTGCGGGTGGCTCACAACCTTTGTACCTGGATCAAATTGGACTTCATAATGATACAAAGTCAGACAAGTCATTCCCACGCAAACAAAACTCAGTGCTTTCCTTATGCAATGGACACTGTATGCTCTTCAGAAGCCACCTTATAATAACTGGCTAGGCTTCGCCCTGCAGGGCAAATAAAAGGCTTCAGGAAAAGAAACCCTTTCATTAGGGAGATGGGCACCAATTCTAAGGGTTGCCTTCAAACTCAGTTTTCCTCAAAGCACAACCGCTAACACTAATGAGCATAATTAAGTCAGGCCCATTCATTTCAATGGGTCTGTTGTTGTTTAGTTGTCTCTTCGTGACCCCATGGACCAGAGCACGCCAGGCACTCCTGTCTTCCACTACCTCCCGCAGTTTGGTCAAGCTCATGTTAGTAGCTTCGGGAACACTGTCCAACCATCTCGTCCTTCTGTCGTCCCCTTCTCCTTGTGCCCTCCATCTTTCCCAACACCAGGGTCTTTTCCAGGGAGTCTTCTCTTCTCATGAGGTGGCCAAAGTATTGGAGCCTCAGCTTCAAGTTTCAAGTCCTTCCAGTGAGTTTCAATGGGTCTACTCTAAGTCAAACTGATGTGAATACCAACCACTCCATGTATTTGCACCCCAAGGAGCAAAACTGTCACGTTACAAAAAAGGAAGCATCCCTTCCGGATAAATTGTTTTGCATCACTTAAGGAACCGGGGGGGGGGGTTGTTGTTAAGGCTTCCAAGTTCCAACCACTTTCTTCCTGAACCACCCCGCTTCCCTGCCAACTACGGTTCTCTAGAAGCAACTCCATCAATAGCTAAACTGTGCATTAGTTCTTAGGAAAGGGAAACTCCGTTGTGTACCGCAGAGCCGAACGGATTTGCCACAAGATGCAACTGAACGAGAAATCAGTAGAGTACTGCCATCCAGGGAATACCTGTCCAAAGCCACCCGGCTCCCCGCAGGTGACTCCCCCCTCGGACGCCCACTAACGACTCTCACAGACAATTGTCCCACCGTCCCACCGTCGTCTACTCCAACCCGCTGCAATGCAGGAATCGCCGCTAAATAATCCCTGACAAGTGGCCATCCAGCCTCTGCTTAAGGCTCCAGGCATTCTTAAACTGCACCTGGAGGCGATTTTGAGTAGGGAAATGGCTGGCAAAGGAAAGGGACTGTGCTGTCCCCTCGCAGCTCCTCGGCTCCCATACAGAATCTGCTTCGGATTTAAAGGAAAGCGGTCAGCTTTCGTCCCGATTCTTGACGCCACGCAGCCTGGCTCGGATTCTCCCACTTCGGTTTCTAAGAGCCGTCGTTGCAGCAAGAGGAACTCGATTTCGCTCCAGCCTCGCAAGACCTTTGAAGCTTTCACAAACGAGCGACCGAAGCCAAAAAAAACCAAACTACAGTACTGGGGAAAGCCTTACCTGAGAGGCTGTAGCGGAGAAGAACGCGCGAGCATCACCAAGCATGCAATCTCTGCTTGTGAGCGACGAGGCACACGAAAACGAAACCAAAGAAAAACACAGAGAAGTGCTTTCACTTCTCGTATGAGGCAATACAGTAAGTTCAATGAGTTCACTCTCCCGGGAAATAAGGGAATTCAGCATTTAGGCCATCCACTTTCACCCTCCTTTTTTCACATGTCGACGACGTGTTCTGTCCTGGATCTAGACACATCAAAGAAGCGTTTTGGTTAAACCCGTTGCTAACATTGAATGAGAAATCGGGTTGGAAAAAACAGAACTCCACAGCGCCATCTGGTGTCACAGTGTTAGAATGCCTATTCAACGCGTATATAGCGCTTTTTCTTTGCCAAGTGTAGCTGAGTCTCTTTTGTTAGGTTTGAGTTGATCCTAGTCCAGGTATGACCTGACTGCTTATCTTAGACGGTTCAGGTTCTTTCATATATTGCAAACTCCTGCTGCAAAAGGGTCCCTTTAACAGTGACATTTCCCTCTCTGACAGCAGCATGTTAGGAAGACAGTTAATGCTTTGCTTTCAGAGAACGAAGCAGACATTTTTCCCTCACCAAAGTTTGCAGCTAACAAATTGATTGATTGTCTTTCTATCCCGCTTCTCCTTCAAATGAATTCCAAAGTGGATTACAAACAATAAACAACAAGAACATAGCAGAACATCATATGAAATAATTAACAAGACTTCAATAAAACAATTGTGATACAAAACACTGTTAACAAAGCAGCGACTTAAAAAGAAAAGATAAACCACAATTAGAGCAAAAGTCATATTGTATGAGCAACAAATCAATATGACATTTGTAATCGATAAAACAATATTAACAACGTTAAGAGAACAACAAAAAATAAACTAAGCACTGCTAAATTCATACACACATTCTCCTTGCTGCCACGACCAGTGCTGGGTTTACATATAAGCTAAACAAGCTATAGCTTAGGGCCCCACTCTCTTGGGGCCCCCCAAAAAAATTAAAGAAAAAAAACCCTGGATGTACATTTCCAAAATATAAGATAAAAACAAATAAAATAAAACCTACATACAGCAACAGTGTTTGGTGTTGTGTAGGCTCCTATGATGTAAGTAATGGGCCCCGCGGCTGCACTTGCTAGCCTGCTCCCTAAAATATCACTGGTTTACTCATTTCTATATATAGGTTACCTATATTCTGCATGGACTGGTCCATAAATTACCATATAGCATATATTCAACACAAAAAAACAGTGACAATTTGTTGTTGAAAAAGGACAGCTGGGCATTTAAAGGGCCCCATTACCTTCAGTAGCTTAGGGCTTCATCAAATCTAAATCCGGCCCTGGCCATGACTCACAATCTGTCACACTATTCTGGTCATTAAAATACACATTTTTAAAAAACACACACATCGTGTTTGTTGTTAATGCAGCTCAGTGAGATGCTGCACTGGCTGGTAGAGATAGTGCGGTTCTTGGGACTACCACCAGTGATATGGTGGATGCTGACTCTGGGTAGCCTGCCCAGGTGCCATTGCCCACAAGGCTCTCAATAATCAGGAGGTCCATTCCCATTCAATGAAGTCTGAGACCAACCTGTCATAGAATCATAGAATCATAGAGTTGGAAGAGACGACAAGGGCCATCCAGTCCAACCCCCTGCCAAGCAGGAAACACCACCAAAGCATTCTTGACATATGCCTGTCAAGCCTCTGCTTAAAGACCTCCAGAGAAGGAGACTCCACCACACTCCTTGGTAGCAAATTCCACTGCCGAACAGCTCTTACTGTCAGGTAGTTCTTCCTAATGTTTAGGTCCCTCCTGGAGTCATGGCTACACTCGGTGTAGGAGATGCTGCCAGCAGCAGAATGGGAAAAGCTGTTCTTCTCAGATGTCTCCTTTCATCAGCATTAAAAGGATGGGTGAGGTACAAATAAGAAACTTATTATTTAAAAATTATTATGGTGATAGTTTATTGTTTTAATGCTGCACACCGATTAGAGGGGTTTCCTTTAAAAAAAATCAAGCCATTTATATATGCTTTAAATAAATAGTTAAATAAATGCCTAATATTCTATGCATTTGATGAAGTAGACTCTGTTTCACAAAAGATTAGGCCACAAAAAAAGTTGCGATTTCAGGTGCCAAGGGACTCTTTGTTGTCACAGTTCCTCTCTTGAAATGTATTTCTGTTCTTTAAAAGGATGTATCTTGGCCTGGTTGTGCATTATTATTATTATTATCATTATTATTATTATTATTATTATTATTATTATTAAATATAGCCTGTCTACATATGACCATTTGTTTCCCTCTCAAGTTGCTAGATCAGGACAGGGGTGCCAACTTGAATAAAATATTGTAGGGGCCCAGGTAAACCCCAGTCTGCATAATTCAATCACATGATGCAGTGCACACACACCATTTGAATGGCAATGCCAATCAACTTGGGGGGAGGGCAGCCCCCTCAAATATTTTATCATGGGACTCCCTGGGAGTTGGCTCCTATGGATCAGGAGATCCCAAACTTCATTCATGTGGTTTGTGGCAAATTTGTGTGTTTGCGGTTAAAGACAAGCAATGACACATCCACCACATTAAGTATTTATATTTCAAGTTGTCTTTTTATTGCTTCTTTTATTTCAGCAGAATTCAAATTGCAATAAAATATGAATGAAGTGTGTGTGTGTGTGTGTGTGTGTGTGTGTGTGTGTGCAACCATGTAGGGTGGGAGTCACCCAACAAACCACATCAGCAGAAGCCCTAAACAAGGACTTCCGCTTGTGCAATGGGGCTTTGCCTCCTCTCTTCGCCCACACATACCCCCCACACCACCTGCAATTGGTTCAGGGAGGGGGAGTCAGGAGAACCCCCAGAACAGCACATGGGAGGAGGGGACAGGAGATTGTTCCATCCAGCAAGCTGCAATGCTTGTGCAGGAAGAATGTCTGTAATAGTGTGTTGAATCCCACCACAAATATGCAGCTCAGTGCATTACAATTGCTAAAACAGGCAGGAAAAAACCTGCCCAGCAAGTAGTCCATGGGTGGGGAGGAGGGAGAGTTTGGGAACAAGTCTGCGTGTGGCATTTGGACTTTGTTCCTGCAAACCTAGTCTGCAGCTAGATAAGTGTTGTTGTTTTTGAATCAGCTGTGTTTTTAAGCTGATAAGAAATGTTCCTGCTCGTGGCTGGCCAATCATTTGCAGTACATCTTAAATTCCAAAGTACAAATAATGGCATTCTCTCTTATTTCACGCCATTCCAGGATTGTGATGAGACACTACTCTGACATAATGCATATCCAGGATTGTGATGTGGCACCAATGGGGGCTGCACAATGGCAACATTACTTCTTTATGTAGATAGGAATATATGCATTAATTTTCATAGGTCTACCCTGAGAAAAACTTAGTTGACTACCACCCAGTGTATTTTCCCCATGTAACAAATCCTTACTGAAAAACACAATTTCCACTCCCTACTGACAAGTAGACAGGTGTGTTTTCAGAAATGGCCCTAAGGGTTCCTTTATATGCTGCTTTTTTATACTTGACTGCATACAAAATGTGCGGGTGGCGCTGTGGGCTAAACCACAGAGCCAAGGGCTTGCTGATCAGAAGGTCGGTGGTTCGAATCCCCACGACAGGGTGAGCTTCCGACGTTGCTCGGTCCCTGCTCCTGCCAACCTAGCAGTTCGAAAAGACATCAAAGTGCAAGTAGATAAATAGGTACCGCTCCAAGCGGGAAGGTAAATGGCATTTCCATGCGCTGCTCTGGTTCTCCAGAAGGGGTTTTGTCATGCTGGCCACATGACCTGGAAGCTGTATGCTGGCTCCCTCGGCAAGTAAAGCGAGATGAGCGCCTCAACCCCAGAGTAGTCCGCAACTGGACCTTACGGTCAGGGGTCCCTTTACCTTTACATACAAAATATACATGAATTGCATAAAATACGATTGGAGAATGAGAGCATTATCTGTTGGTAGGCATTTCCAAACACTTATGAGTTGCAACATGATAGTTTATCTGCTACTGCACATAGCTACCTGCAGCGAAAAAAAAATGTGTTAGACAAGAAGCTGCTAGGAGATTAGCTGGCTAGAGCCTTTAGTTTCATATTATTCTTTAGCTGGGATGTGTCTGTGAGAGACTGAGAGAAGAACATAAGAATGCAAGGTTGCGTGAAACTGGAGTGGAGGAATGTTCAGCAGGTGCTACTAAAATGTTTGTAGCAATATCCTCAGTGTGAAACCCTACTTCAGGATTAACTATTGCTGTGTACACGTAACACGTAATGTGACTTGAAAATGACCTCACTGCACATTAAGCTGCTAATGTGTATTTTCACCTTCACTTTCTGAATTTAAACTAACAGATTGCCCTTTTGCGTTATAAACAAGGTAATAAGGAAACCAGGTTCTGTTTATTATGAACAATACTTGAACTTTACCACTCTTATCCTGTGGCACAGTGCTGGATTTACGTATAAGGTAAACAAGCTATAGCTTAGGGCCCCACTCTCTTGGCCCCCCCCCCAAAAAATTAAAGGTTAAAAAACCCTGCTTGTACATTTCCAAAATATAAGATAAAAAACATATAAAATGAAACCTACATACAGCAACAGTATTTTGTGTTGTGTAGGCTCCTATGATGTAAGTAATGTATCCTGCCTGCTAGCCTGCTCCCTAAAATATCACTGGCTTTCTCATTTCTAAATACAGTGGTACCTCGGTTTATGAACACAATTGGTTCCGGAAGTCTGTTCATAAACTGAAGCGTTCATAAACTGAAGCGAACTTTCCCATTGAAAGTAATGGAAAGTGGATTAATCTGTTCCAGACAGTCCGCGGAGTACTTAAACTGAAGCGTTCATAAACTGAAGCGAACTTTCCCATTGAAAGTAATGGAAAGTGGATTAATCCGTTCCAGACGGGTCCACGGAGTACTTAAACTGAAGCGTTCATAAACTGAAGCATGGGTGTAATTGGTTCCGGAAGTCTGTTCATAAACTGAAGCGTTCATAAACTGAAGCGAACTTTCCCATTGAAAGTAATGGAAAATGAATTAATCTGTTCCAGATGGGTCCGCGGCGTTCATAAACCGAAAATTCATAAACCGAGGTGTTCATAAACCGAGGTTCAACTGTACAGTGGTACCTTGGTTCTCAAACTTAACCCATTCCGGATTTTAGTTCAACAATTACTGTACTTTGAAAAAATACATACCGGAATTTTGTTATGTGCAAATGGCTTTAGATACCTATTAGGACCATAAATAGCGATATAGCATATATTCAACACAAAAAAAACAGTGACAATTTGTTGCTGACAAAGGACAGCTGGACATATAAAGGGCCCCATTACCTTCAGTAGCTTAGGGCCTCATCAAGCCTAAATCCGGCTCTGGGCACAGAGGTTTTATCTTGATCATTGCTCAGCTCCTACACTTTATTCTGTTTAATAAATTGGGGGACTGCACACCATGAAACACCACTGCAAAGCGAACAGAAGGTTATATTAATCCACACACACTGGGGACTCATCCAGACTTCGTTTTGCGCAGACAGGCGGAGGACCCCCCCCCCAAAAAAAACCTGGGCGACACCCAGGTGGAATAATGACAAGACAACATGTTATGGGATTAAAAAATTTGGCCACAACTTTACTAAAACTTCAGATGTAGGGAGACCCTGAATGTTATGTATGCCAGGGGGTGCTTTGTTTCAATGTACCGGTAATACTTTTTGAACCTCCTGAGTTCCTTTTGTCTAGCTTGCTGCAAAGCTCTGAAGTTAGTTTCCTTTTCCACTTTCTTGTGTAGCAATAAAAGACAGTTGTGTTTGAGAGGTTGGCTTCCTCCTGATGTTTCTTTCCCAACACAACACTGAAAGGGAGCTTAAGATTGTTAAATATGTAAAAGAGCCTTAGCATTTAAAAAACAAACAAACGAGAAATAGCCTAGGAGAGTCTGCAATCCTGAGTGAGTTTTAATAGCAGTAGCAGTAGCAACAGCAGGCCGGGGCAGTTTAACCCTCCCTCCCACTATTCTTTTCACTAAAAATCCTAATCAGATAAAAGACATGCCTTTCAGGCCATTGCTACACTTTCTAGATTGTCCCTCAGCTGTCAATTTCTATTAAAGTCACTCTTTTGATCATTCCATCTTCACATTTCTGCTTGCCAGTGATGCACCCCAGGCACTGTTATGGAGCCTTCTCCTGGCCCTTCAAAGAGGATTTGAAGGAGGCAAGGGGTAATGGAGGAGGTGGAGAGTTAGGAAAGCCCTGTTACGCCAGCTGTAACCCTTGCACAGGCTTCCGCTAGCATGATGGGTTACTTGCATGTGGGCATACTTTATTTTTTACCCTGCTCTAAGCCTCCTCCCATCTTAGCCTGTGTTCACACACTGCATTTCCAGTGCTGGGTTTTTAATCCTTGTTCAAACAGCCAAAATGCAGGTGTATCCTGTAGTTTATTGTGAAAATACTACTATTGAAAGTGTTGTTTCTCAAACCAGCTTCACTGATTCCTGATTCCTCTCTAGCCAAGAGGTGAACATTTTTGAATAGCGCAAAGACATCCACCCCCTGTCAAGGCCGCCTGGTGTATATGTGAACAGAAATGAATTGAAGCCACACTGTTGTGAACAGTTGTGCAGAAAGAGGTGTGAAACACACTGAAGGAAAAACAACTTCCTGTCACCTTTGTTTTCTGATTTTTGTGTTTTTTCCTCCTGTCTCAGGAAATCTGACTAGAGGTAAAATAATAATAATAATAATAATAATAATAATAATAATAATAATAATAATAATTGGCTAGGTTTCCCCAGTCACTCTGGGCGGCTCCCAACAGAATTAATGATAATAACAATTAAAAAGCGATAAAACATCAGACATTAAAAACTTTCCTAAACAGGGCTGCTTTCAGATGTCATATAGTTGTTTATTTCCTTGACATCTGATGGGAGGGCGTTCCACAGGGCAGGTGCCACTACCGAGAAGGCCCTCTGCCTACTTCCTGTAACCTTACTTCTTGCAGTGAGGGAACCGCCAGAAGGCCCTCAGTGCAGGACCTAGTCAGTGTCCAGGCTGAAGAATGTGGGTGGAGACACTCTTTCAGGTGAACTGGGCCAAGGCATAGCAGTCCAATATCTCTGCAGGTTTGGGCAGGAAAATGCAGTTGGGACACACTGGAAGAAGTAGCATAATGTCCAAGGGCTGCTGGAATACAGGTTAGGGATGCCCATCCTTTCTCTATTGCTTGCAATGCTCCTTCAAGAACACAAGTTCTTTACCCTTTGCTTTTTTTTGCCTCTGTTAATCAATGATTGATATATATTGTTATAGATATTGTTAATCAGTGATGTATATTGTTGCATACCATCCGAGTTTCCCTCCACAGCTTCCACTTGTGCAAATAGGACAATCTCAAGATTTTGCCACAGATCTGCAGACGTTTTGCAGGGCCATTGACTGACAATCAATTTTGACAGGCGACACTACTTGCAGTAGGCAATAGGTATGTAAAAGCCATAGCGGTAGGCAATAGGTATGTGAAAGTTTGTTTGCTTTCTACATTTCCAATGAACAGGAGTGACAACCTCCTTTTGAATTGCCACAGGCAGGACTTGCAGCCAAAACGTCAGGATTAGTTTCCTTTATTAGTGTATCTGGTCCCACTGCAAAAGTCAATGAATTACCTCACCTGTGCTTATCCAAACATTCCATGCCCATGATTCATGTGTGAAGCCTGACTCCTAGATGTTCACAGTCTGCACTTACCGTATGAAAAGCTTAACTTACGGTAACTTAACTTTTAATTTATATACAAGTTATGAGCCACCTCCTTAAAAAACCCTGTAAAATTGTAAAAAAAATAAAAATCAAGTGTAAACAGTTTTAGAAGAAACCATTTTCAAGTCAATCATGACCCCAAATTTATTTAGTCTTGAAAGCCACATTTGTTGAATAAAAAAGGAAAAGGGACCACTGACCATTGGGTCGAGTTGCAGACGAATCTGGGGTTGCTGTGCTCATCTCGCTTTACTGGCTGAGGGAGCCGGCGTACAGCTTCTGGGTCATGTGGCTAGCATGACTAAGCCGCTTCGGTCGAACCAGAGCAGTGCATGGAAATGCTGTTTACCTTCCCGCTGGAGCTGTACCTATTTATCTACTTGCACTGCGTGCTTTCGAACTGCTAGGTTGGCAGGAGCAGGGACCGAACAATGGGAGCTCACCCCATTGCAGGGATTCGAACCGCCGACCTTCTGATCGGCAAGCCCTAGGTTCTGTGGTTTAACCCACAGCACCACCCGCATCCCTTTCATTTGTTGAATAAAAGCCACCAAATACATTTAATCTTCTCTCTTGGTGTTTCCCAGCCTGGTCATGGGCCACAGGTAGATCATGAAACCTGCGCAAGTGGGTTATGGTCTGTATAAGCAAATGGAAAATAATGATGCATTGCTTTTAATTTATAGTTATGTCCAAACTGAACTACAGCCTGTTAGCAGCAGCCCCTACCCCTGCCCATGTGGCAGTTGTTGGAGCCTACGATGCAAACTTTATTGCCACCCGTCAGGGCTGCATATTAGCAGCAGCTCTTCTTGAAAGGAAATTCAGGATAGCAGCATTCCCACCTTGGAAGACAGCCAGAAAAATGCAACTGTAAAAGAGAGGCAGAAAAATGGAAATGTGATGACAATCGCTTACCCAAAATATCCACTAGATGACCCCATTGCTGCACAGAATTGGAAGTACATTTTACACTACAGATGAAGGTTTGAACCATTCACAAATAGCACACCTGAATCTGTATACTACTAAATAATTCGTAGTAAACACTGTTTGGCTGCATTTAGCTGGTGCTATTAGGAATTATCACAGGGAAACAGTGACATCTGTTCAGCAATAGTATTAGTGTAAGCACCCAGCAATATTGGTGACCACCCTAGGGACCTGAGTTACTGGTACCTCGATGAGTATCAACCACAAAGATTCAGTGACCTGGACACTAAGAAAACCCTCTTCTGAGAGAACATTGGAAAAACATTAAAATAATGAGTTAAATTATCAGGATAAAATTTTAAGGGGGTGCAGGTGGCGCTGTGGGTTAAACCACAAGTAAAATAAAAAGTATTTGCTCATAAATTACTACAATCACAAGTGAGCAGTGAGGGACCCAAATCTGCTGGCAGTGCCAGATTATTCTGGGTGGTAAAAACAAAAAGGGACTGCACAGAGTTTCAGAAAGATCTCTCCAAAATCGGTGAATAGGCAATAAAATGGCAAATGTGGCTCACTATAGCTGTGTGCACCCTATACCTTTAAAATACATTTGAAGCACACACTTTCTCTCAAAGGATTCTGGGCAATGTAGTTTGTGAAGCATTGATGGGAATTGCAACTAAGTGAGGCGTAAAATCCACATGCATTCACAAGTGAGTGAACTGTTTACCACTGTGCATCCTTTTCTTCTCCATGTCCTTTGCAGTAGAAAGCACCACCCCTTTAGAAATAAGGATTGTTGTGGGGAATCATTGTCAACCCTGGCCTTAAATCCAGGTCATATCTCATTGTAAAAGCAATAACCCTGTGCAAAAGGCTGGCAGGAAATGAAGCACCAAGTGAGTTGCATCCTGTCTCTCATTGGAGCGATTCGAATAGTGAAAATGATGAGCATGTTTTGGTGTGTTTTGCTTGTTTATTAGTATGTGCATCTTTGACTCTCGGATGGGGAGCTGGCCAGAAATATATTTTAGAGTATCTCCTCCCCCCCACCCCCCAGCTCTTGCTCTTCTCTCTTTAAAACAGCAGCGGTGAACTCAGCTTGCTAAAGCTTATTGGTGAGCAGAACACTTGAGTGCATTGGCTTGGGTGAGGGGTGGACAGCACAGTCCTTTAATGCAGGGGTCAGCAACCTAAGGCCCATGGACCACAAACAGCCCATAGGGGTCATTTAACCAGCCCATGGACCCCCGCCGCCTGCTCAGTTGGCTCCCATGCATGGGAGCAGAGCGGGGACCGCCTTCCACGACGCTGGCCAGCTTCCCATTGGCTGCAGGAAGCTCCTGCAGCCAATGGGAAGCTGCGCACTCCTCCTCTGCGCTGGAAGAAGCTCCAGAAATAGCGTTTGCACATGCATTTGTTTGCACACGTGCACTCCGGCCCACTGCAGCGTCTGTGGGACCTTGAACTGGCCCAAGCCACAAAAACTTTGCCGACCCCTGCTTAATGCAATGTTTCAAGTCAGTGTGTTCCAAGCATGGGAGCAACAGGCCTGGTCCAAAACTACAAGTGCCCAGTAGTGGGAGCACAGGAAGCTGCCTTCTATGGAGTCAGAGCATTGAGCTCTGTATTATCTACACCGACCAGAAGCATCTCTCCAGGGTCTCAAGCAGAGGTCTCTCCTAGCCCAACCTGGAAATGCTGAGGGTTGAACCTGCATGCCAAACACATGCTCTATACAGCATTTATGGCCTGTCCCTTACAACAGGGTAGATTTAAATCGAATACATTAAGTGTTTGCTGCATAGTACTTGGGGAAAACTGTCTAGACAGGAATGATGAAAGGCATCTCAGACCATTGTCTGTTGTGAAGCTTAGATAAAAGTTTGGTTCTTTTATTCTCGCCAGATCAATGCAGGATGCAAAGTGTCCCTTCACTGTTTGCAAATTATACAGTACTATTCTACTTTAAAAGGAAATAGTTTTGGGGCTTTCTAAGAAAAAAATATGTACAGAGGTGGCCTTAACAGGCACTAGTTTAAGTATGACATTAAGAAATAACTTTAAGAAGTGTCTGAGCATTTTCAGAGTGCATTTCCCTTATTACTGAATAACCGCAGTCATATTCCACACATCTGGGAGTAGGGGACAAGGATGTTTGAGTTAGAATATATGACACCTGGCCAGACCTGAACTCCAACACTTATTTTTAGAAGATGGTCCCCACTAATCTCTATTTTTTTATTTTTTCTTCCCTCCCTCCTTTTTGCATACATATGAGCTTTATGCAAGAAAAAGTAGAATGTTCACTGAAACAATAATAATTGCCTGCTTGGAGCCATTAAAAAAAACAATTAAGGCTTCCTTGAATCCAAAAGTAATTAAGCAGATAAAGCTCATTTTAATGGGCTCTGCCCTCATTAAAACAAAAACAAAATGTACCTGTTTAGCCAACTATGACCGCGTCTCTGATTGTAGGAAACAGAACCATCAGTGCACACATTGCTTGGTCCTTAAAATGTCAAAGCAGACTTAGCCATTCAGTGATTTCCATGTATTGGATGTGTATGCAGAATGAGTTGCCTCTAAAGACAGGATGGACACTGGGAGTCCATGGGAAGGGAGTTAGCCTTCACATGAAAATTTTCCTCTTGCAAATTTCTCTGCCCAGATTAATAGCATTATACTCATTTGTGAAAGTCAGGGCTACCCAACCCAGCAGGCAGTATACCAGGGATAGGCAACCTAAGGCCCATGGGCCGGATGCGGCCCAATTGCCTTCTCAATCCGGCCCACGGACGGTCTGGGAATCAGCGTGTTTTTACATGAGTAGAATGTGTCCTTTTCTTTAAAATGTATCTCTGGGTTATTTGTGGGGTCTGCCTGGTGTTTTTACATGAGTAGAATGTGTGCTTTTATTTAAAATGCATCTCTGGGTTATTTGTGGGGCATAGGAATTCATTCATCCCACTCCCCCCAAAAAATATAGTCCAGCCCACCCCATGGTCTGAGGAACAGTGGACTGGCCCACGGCTGAAAAAGGTTGTTGACCCCTGCAGTATACATACAGTTGCCTGGAGCTACAGAATCACAGGGACTGCAGCTAATCATGAAATAATTAAGAGGAATACAATCAGCACCCCAGATTCTTGGGATGACATGGTCAAATGTATTGTGCACCCTCTCTCCCTCTCTTATACACACACCTGCCCACACACCCAAGACACAAGACTAGCCGTTATTAGCTTTCATTTCGTGGGCAAAACAGGTTTGTTTTAGCAGCAAATATAACTTGCTTATCATGGGAGGCTTAAGAAGAACATCAGCCAGCAATTCCAGCCAAAATGTACCTTTTCCCATCAAGAACAGAACAACAACATGTAAGTTTGAGCTCCATGCAGATACAACTAAGGGTCCCTCCAGATATCTTTTTATCATGCATTCATCATGAGTTGTGCTCGTGATGCTATTGGGGTGGTCATACACAAGCCCTTTCAACACCTCTTGAATCTGAAAACGTTTCAAAGCATTTATAGTGCTTTGACTGTAATTGTTGAGTGTTCCATGGTTTCCTGCAACAAATGTTGCTGTGCCTGTTTTCCTCTCTCTTTTAATGCACTATAGTTTGAGGGCCTTAGCAATGTGTCAAAATGCATCTGCTCCTTTGTGACACAGGCACGGTCCAGACCTTTCCAATGATGCCAGAAAATATCGTTCTTGTGGGTTGTTTGTTTGTGTGTGTGTGTGTGTGTGTGTGTGTGTAAATGAAAATGAAAATGAGCAAACAGAGGCAGAACTTGAAAACAAAGTGTGAAAATGAAAGAATTGTGGCATAGCACAAGTAACCTATGCTGGTGGGGTGGGAGCAGGATAAATGTGTGCTGTTCCGCCACTCCTATATACTTCTAGTTGTTGCTGGATGTGGCCATTCCTGTGGGTTACCCCCACAAACAAGCATGGTTTAGCCCAACTGCAACAGCCTAAACATTTAAAAACCCTTTTAAAAGTGTTTGAATGGAAGTGTGGTGGCATGGTAGCGTAGCACAACTAACTTGCAGTTGGGATGAAAGGGGGGATTGGGGATGGTGGCAGTGCAGACAACAGAATGGGCAGAGTTAAAGTGTAGATACAATAATGCAGGAACATTGGGGACGCATCGCAGAACAACTGATAAGGCAGGATGATGTGAAGAGGCTCCAGTATAACTTCAAATGCACTATTAATGCAGTGATGACACATACAATAAACCAGCAATCCTGATGGAGTGTAAATCCAGAGCCACTTAGTAACTAAACAATATAATGTTACTATCCACAAAATCACCATGCCAGGACGCCTGTTATCCTTCGCTAGTTCTGCTTTTATTGTTTCTCTAGCAACAGATAAAGGCAAGACGAAAACTGCATTCTCCTAATTATTTTCAGTATTAAATATAATTGTCGTTGACTTTCGGGGCTCACAACTGGCTAAATCAGTAAATGTTTTATGCTCCAGCAAAGTGGAGATAATTGTAACCATCGGAGGATTTCAAATTCAGTGTAAGGATTACTTATCACGATCAAATAATAATTAATGGAAAGCTAAGCATAAAAGTACTGTACACCATATAAAGATAGGAACAGATTGTTTTCTTGTACTTGGCCTTACAGGAGGATATCAGTGACAGCGTAGCATCCTTGACAGAAATTCTGTGTAGCACTTAATCATTTAGTGTGTGGAAAAATAAAGAACCACATTTCTTTGTTTTATTAAGCCCTGATAAAACTTTAACTTTAACCAGGAACAAATAAATAAGTGAGCTCCACATAAAAAGCTCTAAATGTAAAAATATGACGCAACTATCCGTCTGTCCAGCCCAGTATTGTTTACTGAGTGCAGAGTCTCCTCTGGCTTGCGGCAACTCCCTAGAGAGGGATTGTTTTTAATTGAAAATGCCAAGGTGGGGCATAACATTATGTTGGAAGACTGGGAGAGGATGTTGAAAAAGGAGTTAAGTTTACCGCATGTAATGTACTGAGAAAAAATATGATGAAAATAATGTATAGATGGTACTTAACACCCATTAAACTAGCTAAAACATATCATACATATGATAACAAATTTTGGAAATGTAGGGAAAAAGAAGGAACCTTTTACCACATGTGGTGGACGTGCGCCAAAGTGAAAGACTTCTGGGAAAAGATTTATAACGAGTTGAAAAAAGTGTTGAAAAACACCTTTATCAAGAAACCAGAAGCCTTTTTACTTGGAATAGTAGGGGAAGAAATTCCCCAAAAAGATGTTAGATTCTTTCTGTATGCCACAACAGCTGCAAGATTATTACTTGCCAAAAATTGGAAGATTCAAGAAATACCAACCATAGAAGAATGGCAAATGAAGGTGATGGACTTTATGGAACTGCCGAACTGACTGGACGACTCCGCAACCAGAAAGAAGAGACGGTGGAAGAAGATTGGAAGAAATTTAAAGCATATTTGAAAAAAATATTGTAATGTAATATTTGATATTTTGAAATTCTTTTGGAAGTTGATATAGGCTTTCGGTGTAGAAGTAGGAATGCTGTTTAGTGATCAAGAATTTAAGAAATTGAAATTATGGTAAATCTTGATTAGGAAATTATGTTGATTATGTTTACTTTTGTTTTAGAATTTTGGTAACTGCTAAAGATGAGTAAAATTGAAATTCAGATAGGGGGGACTCGAGGAAGAGGTTAAGGGAAATTATGAAATGAGAAGATTATATGTGTATTATTTGTTTTTTCTGGGTTTATTATGTTCTTTTTTATTGTTGTTAGGTGTGTGTTTGTCTGAAAATGAATTTAAAAAATTGGAAAAATAATAATAATTGAAATTTCATTCAATGCATTCAATGCCAAGGATTGAATGAGGGAATATCTGTAAGCAAAGGATATGCTGTGTTGTTGAGGTGCAGCCTCATTCTGAGGACGCATCTGTAATCAGCTCATGGCTCTGTATTTGCAGAACATTTTGCTAGCAACCAAGTTCTGGATGAATGGCACCCCTCAGGTACAGTACCAGTTCGTTTAACTCGTTTGTGGAAACTACTCAGAGGCTGTGAAAGAATGAAGGAGAACAACAGAAGGAAATAGAAGAATATTGGTGAATTTAGGAAATGCAGCGAAAATGAGAAGATCAGAGCCCGCCAAAACTTGAAGCATGGGGAGTCCCCCCCCCCCAAAAAAATATAATTTGGCAGAATATTTGGATATGTAATATGTATAATTTGGATTATTTAATGTGATTTGATTGAATTGTTAATTTGGAAAATTTAATAAAAATGATTTTTAAAAAAAGAATCAAAAGTTTAGTTTCTTTGTAGGAAATGTATACTTTTTGTGCATTCTGGTTTGCACTAGTCAACCAGCTAAGCATTAGGCCTATGAACTGGCTAAGCAGTCTCATAATGAAGTACTTTACTTGTTATTACTGTATTCTCTTGTTATTACCGTAGCTTTAATGCTTTGCCATTCAAATTTATTTAATATTCTAGTTCATTTTATGCCATTTAGGAATCCATAGGATGTCCATTTTTCATTGAAAGTCTTTCAGTTTCGGAATCCAAATTAGCAGGCTGATAATTCTCATCATTTGTACTTTGCAAGAAACTTTCCAAACTTGCAAGTACCTCTTTGTGCTCAGCAGTCACCCAATGTCTATTCATTAAAAGAAATTAATGTCCAGGATCATCATTAACACCACACTTCTTGAAAGCCAGAGTTCCTGGGCGATGTTGGAAGAGCTGAAGTAAAAGGGCCTTTTCACGTACATGAACAATAAGCCCTGGAGTTTTATTGTACACACCCCTCTATTATGAATATAATGTTAGCTTTTCACCAGAAGTTCATTCTGAATTTGTATCTGGCCATTGGTAAAATAAATTGGCTCCAAGTGCAGCCTGTGAAGCCAGGAAGTTTCCGGTCTGCCCTTTCTGCCCTTTTATCAGCTTGATCAATAGACAAACCTGAACACTGGCAGGCACGGCATGAATTTTGACCCTTGCTGACATTGTTAAAGAAACCCATGGATAGTCTATTCTTAAGCCAAGAAAAGAACACAACAGATAATTAACATTACCCTAGATGGGATAAAACTCTAAATCACTGATATGATGTAAAACCTTCTCAGAAAGTAAGTCTATAATCCACAGAGGAGTTAAGTTGAATTTAAGAGTAGAGATGTTAGAGAATAGGACCAGAAATTGCATCAGTTTGATGTTCATCGGGAAACAGGAACGGAAATCAAGCGGGTGAATGTGAACGGAATTCACTGTCATCATTCTCCCCGCCCCCAATTATTGATGATATCCCACCCACCCCCATTGTAATGAATTGTATGGAATTGTGTAACAGTAACGTAACCAATTACATTATTAACTTTGTGAGTCACGTAACATTCTTACTGTGGAAACCAAACTGCAGCAGCACAGAAACAACACTGCATGTGGTGGGTACAAGGTGGAGCAGAAAATGATGCCTTTTTACATCCTTAGTTCAGCCCTGATGGTCTGTGGATCTCTGTTAGAACTATAAAATAGTTGGTCTTTGCAGCAGCTTAAAGGCCAAATTTGCAATCCTGCACACACTTATGCAGGAGTGCGCACCACTGAACACAGTGTGACTTCCTTCTGAGTAAATGTGCAGAGGCCTCAGGTGGGAGCACTGTTTTATTGTAAGAACATGAACTCTCATTGTTGTTGTTGTTGTTTAGTCGTTTAGTCGTGTTCAACTCTTCGTGACCCCATGGACCAGAGCACGCCAGGCACTCCTGTCCATGGACAAAGACAACAAGCATATGAACTCTCATAGGTTGTGTCAGATAATGAAATGTATTTAGCAATAATCATGTATGATCAGTTGTTTGAATCCTAAAAGTGTCTTGGTGAAATGTCCATCTTAAAATGATATACCTTTGTTCCATCATGTTTTATAATGAGAAAATTATCTACAGTTGCTGTTGGGAGTGAGACTGCATTTCATCCCATTGGATATATTCCTGTGATTTTATATCTGGGAACTTACAGTTTTGCCAAACAGAAAAGGTTTTTCTTTGTTTGTTTGTTTTGAGAACGCTTGTAAAAACTTGCCTTTTCCTTCCTTTCTTTTTTAGCAATTTTCTGTTATCCAGGACTCAGGGAAGCTTTTAATATTTAATGCTGTGTTTTTTTAATATTCAAGTGGGAGCTGCCCAGAGTGGCTGGGGAGACTCAGCCAGATGGGCAGGGTATAAATAATAAATTATTATTATTATTATTATTATTATTATTATTATTATTATTATCATATCCTTGGTTATATGTGTTTTGTCTGAGCATTAATGCTGCAATTTGGGGGCAAGACTTGTGATGAAAAATAACTTTTAGAAATTTTAAATGGAGCCATGATCCAAAACCAGCCCCTGAATCATTTGGTCTTCATTAATTTGGCAGCAGAAACCTTCAGAAATAAATAAAAACACAGTGAACTCCTTCAGAGCAGAATCTCAGCTTACTGCATCTGTACGCAGTGTTGAGAAGAAATTGGAAGGAGCCTGTCCAATTGGGTACATATGGGAATAATCTGGTGCTGTGATGGAAAGCAAAATCTCATCAAATTACAAGAAATTCTATTTTGGCTTTGATCATTTTTACAGTGTGGGGAAGCTATTTTCTGTTACCTGCTTTTTTAAAAAACAAAAAACAAAAACAGAGACAACACATTATTTTCACAGAACAGCTTGCCGATTTTGTGCCTTTCTATTTCAGTCTTTGATCTTTTTCAGATCTGAATGTTGAATAATTGGCATAACCATTATCAATATCTTTTTTTTAAAAAAAGTGCAATTAAGAAACCAAGCCTCTTCCAAGCCTTAGAAAACAAGGCCCATGATCCTGTTCAAAGCAATCTAAGGCATGCATGTCTACACAGAAGTGAATCCCATTGAGTTAAATGGAACTTACTGCCAAGGAAATGCAAATATGATTGGTCTTGAGCTCAATGGGGCTTACTTTTGAGTAGACATATACAGGATTGTGCTGCTTGTCCCATTGATCTCTCTGGCAGAGATGTAACCACATGCTCAACTCACCTAATGAAAAGTGCTTTCCTTTGGCTAAATTTTGCTGCACGTTTCTTGGAGAAGTCTTTCCCTTCATTAATTCTCTACAGAAGGAAAACCTGATAAATATAAATGCTGGGCATAGACAAGAAAGAAATGCAAAGGAAATGAACTGAGGGACCAACAGTGTACTCCTGTTCCCAAGTAATTTAGAAGGATAGCAAACTAAGAATGCAACCCAAACCCTTATGGAAGAGCACAAAATTAGATAGTATAGCAACATTATGCCATTGTTGTTGTATTATAATTATGTTCACCTCAGTTCTCTGAGTGGTGAGACGTTCCAGGGCTACTTACCCAGATTTAGTTTCCTTTGGAAAGAGGTCACTGGGTACTTATGGATTATAATGTTTTTGCTAGTTATAAATATACTGTCCAGGGCTGTCCAGTGTTGCACTCCCAAACCTCAGGTTGGCAACCCGACTACAGTACTGTGATGGAACATCAACAATTAATGAGACAGAGCCTTCTATGGATATTAATTGCTCAGATGACCATGTCTGGCAAAAGTCTTGCACATCTGTAGCCCAATCTGGTGTGCTGAAAGGTCAGTCCAGTTTTGGAAGACTCCAAGATGTACTTTGACATGGAGGGATGGGCAAAAGAATATCGCATGGGCAGCAGAACCATTTTGCTCATAGTCTTCCAAAACTGGACTGACCTTTCAGCACACCAGATTGGGCTACAGATGTCATTTGTTGTTGTTGTTTAGTCGTTTAGTCGTGTCCGACTCTTCGTGACCCCATGGACCAGAGCACGCCAGGCACTCCTGTCTTGCACTGCCTCCCGCAGTTTGGTCAAACTCATGTTCGTAGCTTCAAGAACATGTCATAGGTCATGTCCTGACACAATTCATCCCATCTATTCTGTTTGCAGCCAGAAAGTTCATTTACACCTTTTCCCTCACTTCAGTTTCTTCCTCACATTATAGCTATCAAAAGGCATGTCACCAATTCAAGGAGTATGCCTGGAATGTGGGGGGGAAAGATAATGAAATGTATTTAACAACAAGCATTTAAGAACAGTTATATGAATACACTTATTGCACAAACCTGCACATTTTCCTATATACAGTTCTTTGAGACTTATCTGGGACACAGGAAGCAAGCTGCCTTATCCCAAGAAAAATAATTGTTCCATCTACTAGTTATAAACCCCTGAGAGGTTTTCGTACAATCAAGTGGTTCAGTGGTTTGTGGTCGCAGGCAGGCAAAGACCTGTTACTACTTCTGCCATATTGTCCCTATCTCTAGCATAGGAGCCAACTCCTAGGGGCCAAGGGCCGTCTCAAGCATGTCGGGCGCCCTGGGCCTGTGGTGCAGAGATCACTCTGGCGCCCCTGCCCCGCCTCGTTTCTTGCGGGTAGGCAGGTGGGCGGGCGCAGTGTGCAGCACAGCTTCCCTGCTGGCCCGGCACCCTGGTTCCCCGCGCCACCCAGCCTACCCCTAGAGCCGGGCCTGCCCCCCAATAAAATATTTGAGGTGCCCCCCAAGTTGATGGGCATTGCCATTCAAATGGTGTCCATGCACAGTGTCATGTGATCGATTATGCAGGGCAGGGCTTACTCCCCCCCCTATTTTATTAAAGTTGGCACCACTGATCTCCAGCATCCTACAGCTACCCAATCAGCATGAAAGGGGAACTTTTTAGCAACCGAGAAGAATTCTTCTCTCCCTACGTGCAAATGGGAGCCAATCAGAGTGAAAGGAGCCAAGTCAGCCACTGAAGATTGGCTTCTAGGGTCACCCTGGAGAAGGCATGCGAGAAGAACACTGAATGTGCTTAAAAGCTAAGCATTTAGAAACACTGAAAACACAAGGTGCCTCAGTTTCAAGTGAATGGTGTGCAAGTTCTGTTACATACCATGGGACTTCAGGAAAACCCAACTTAAGTCACTCTGAAAGAAGATATTGCAGCACTCCAAATCTAGCTGAAAGGTAACACAGGAAGATCTCATTGATCAGTGAAATACACACCTAATTACTATTATTATTGTAAAATTATAAAAATTATTGTATAATCTTCAAAGGGAGCATAGATGTGAGGTGATGTGCCAGGAATGGAATTTGTCCTTCTGAATTTACTGCTACAGTATGGGGTATATACATTTTGTTAAATAAAGTAATAGTTCAGTATTGTTTATACTGTAATGAACTACAGAAATCTTTCCCAGCCCTACCTGAAGATGCCAAGCATTGAACCTGGGAGCAGTTACATGTGAAATATAAAGGTGACTCGATCAATGAAAGCAAGTCTTCCACCTCTGAGCCACAGCTCTCTCTCTTACCGTAGATATGGCCCTTTCCTCAGACGGGTACTCCATGCTTCTGATATGATAGTACGTTTTCCATTTCTTAGCTGCTATATTTATGCTGGAAGTACACATCAAATCAATGCTTCTTTGATGCAGCGGAGCATCTGCACTCATGGCTCATTAAACAATTCCCCCCCTCTGGGCCTTTGAAGCTGCATTGCAGTTTCTCTCCTTGTGGGTCTCCACTTTTCTTCCACCGGCAATTGGGTTTGTCACATACTAAAGCAGAGGAAGGGACAATGCACTACAAAGATGTGTTATTGTTTTATATACATCTTGTTCTGGGGAATGCTCTACCAGTGGAATCCAGCCGGTGCTTTAATCCTTCAGGGCCATCTGAAAACATTTCTGTGCTGCCAAGCTTATGCAGGCAATTAAGAAAACTTCTTTCTGTAGCAGTTCATTGATGATCTCTTAAATTTTCACCTGGCTTCCATTGTACATTTCTATTCTATTCTATTCTATTCATGTGGTTGATGTAAACTGCTTTGATTTTTATGATATAGTGGCATATAAATACTTTGGGAACTAAATAGGTGAAGCAAAGTAAAAGCAGGGCTCAGCTACCTGTGGGAACAGAAAATGTCTATCTTGATATCCACTTCTAATATGTTAAGCAAGACCTCAAACCAGCTGTTTTGCATTGGCTGTAGAAAAGGAGCATGTAGGATACAATATAGCTCTAAGGTGCAAAACAGGAGTACTTTATGGGAGCAACAAAATGTTACTCATCCAAAGATGAAGATGAAGAAGAGGTTTTGCCCTCCCCCCCCAAAAAATTAGGTGTCCTCATATGGTTTGGGTAATTTGTTTTAAGTACTGTATAGAAACTGAGAGCATTCTATAAGTTATCCACCCCTGGTTTAGCCTTTCATACCGAACCCCGTTAAGTTTCAAGGGTTCTTTCATAGGGAGGTAAAGCACTACTGTTATAAGTCAACACCCCACACAATATCCTGCTTACTTGTAACCATAGTGAACTTTGGGACAATAGTGGTGGATCTTCATTTACAGCAAAATTAAAATTCATTGTTATGAAAGATAAGAATGAACAAACCATTTTTTAAAAGGACTGGAATTGCTGCTGACATTTCAGCTAAGCCATGGTGTGCTCTTTTGCTGCTGTCAATCAGGTGTATAACTGTGACCTCCTCATCCATGTTATCCAGTGAAACAATAAACAACAAACTGCTGAGGTCATGGGGGGGGGGAAGAGACACAAATATTTTCTGACTGCTGCATTTATCTGAGCAAGGCAGCACAAATGAGCAAACCTTCCAGAAAGATCGTCAAGAACTGCTGAGGCTTGAACTGGAAGGCTTTTGAGTTTGTGTGCAGCTACCCTGTGTGCCTGGTGAACAACTAAATTGCATGTTGCAATATTTGCACAAGCAGTTCAATAGCCTTAGGCTGTGACCTGGCTCTGTCCATCCTTGTTGGCTATTGGATTCTCTGGGACAGAAAGGACTTTCAGAGGGCTTCCTCTTCCAGTTTGAACAAGAGCTTTCCATTCCTGTATCTGTTGGTTGGGGTTCAGTTTTGGGTTGATCCTTCCTCTTCTGTCCTAACTTCTGCCTTGTGCCACCCACATAACCTGGTTCATCCTGGTCTGCTGCACCTTGCTCATTGGTGACAAAGATCAAGCACCTATGGTTTCCCTGAAATAAATGTAATTCCATCTTCCAGTTTCAGGAAAATACATTGCACGTGTGTTTTATTAGTATCCCATTCTGTTTTATATTATGATAAGTGATTATCAGGCACAACATTTAATGCACTGCTTATAAAGTTTTTTTATTAAGCAAGGATGGAGGAATAGGAATTACTATATTGCCGAAAGCCGTCATTTGTAATGTGAATCTGATAAGATAAAAGCAACACGTAGGCCAGGGGTGTCAAACTCAAATTCATCGGGGGCCGCATCAGCAGTTTGGTCACCCTCAAAGGGCCGGTTGTGTCTGTAGGACTATGTGTCCACTCTTTATTATCATAAATTATTGTCACTGCATTCAATTATTACTGTTTTTTGTAATAATGTAAGCTCATTCCCGCCCCCACGCAGATCACATTCCTGCGCCGTGGCGCGTGTGTGGGAGGGGATGTAAACGAGGGAAATTTGAACAAAAGGTGGGGATCGGCGGCTTCCCGGGGGGGGGGGGCTCAACTAAACCTTTGGCAGGAAGGAGAAAGCCACTGCTGGGATTAAAAACCTGCAGATGGAAAGAGGGCTTCCCTCTCCCGCCCTGCGCACACCCAAACCCCGCTAGGCAGGATGCCACACGCTGCAACCCACCCCATGCTTTGGAGAGGGGCAGGAACATGCGGTGCAGCGCCAACTCCCTGCTTTGCTTTTGCATCCTCCCTCCTCAGCGCCAGAGTCCCTTCCCCTCGCGCTGAGGGAGGGCAGCAGATTTCCCGAGGAGGAAGGCGGCGGCAGCCCCAGCGGACGTGCATCTTCGCCTCAGAGCTGCTCTTCACCCCACCCACGCTGTTGTCGTCTTCGCCGCCGCCTCTCCCTACCGGGACTGCAGGCAGAGGAGGCTTGAAAACCTCCCCCCCCCCTCAAAAAAAAAATTCCCCTCCCACCTACTCAAACTGCGAGGCGACTCCATCTGGAGCTCTACATCATGAGGGGCTGAGAGGAGGCGGCGGCAGAGCAGGAAGAGCAGGAACCCGTGCCGTCGCCGCCGCCTCCCTCCTGGCCGCCCCCCGGGGAGCAGCTCTGCCAGAACTGAGAAGCCAAAGGGCGGCTCGGGGGTGGGGGGGCAGAGCAAAAGCCAGGCACCCTCCCGAGTGTCTATGAGGAGAAAATGGGGGAAGAGGGAAGAGAAACCCGGCTCCATCAAGAGAGCGGCTGTTGCGCTTCGCCTACTTCCCCCTCAGGCTCACTCTGCGTCCCTTTCGCCCGCTCGCTCGCCCACCTCCCGGATGCAGCGAAGGAGAGGAAGGGAAGCGGTGGGCGGCGGCTCCCCAGTGCCGCCTCACTCGCTCTCGGAGACAACAGCAAAGCCCGCCAAAAAAAAATCCAGCGCTGCTCCGTCCTGGCACCAACTTTGCCGGCGGCGCCTGTAGGGCTTTCCTACCTCCTCGGCGGGCTTCCTCCTCCTCCTCCTGCATCTCACTTCCCCGTCTGGCCGCTGTGCCACCGCCTCCCTCAGCCTCATTCGAAATTGAAATTCCCTGGCCAAGGCCGTCAGCACAGCTCCAGCGCCCCGGCCTCCGCCTGCAGCCCCGCCCCCGGTTTTGACCCTCGGCCAATCGCAGGCCCCAGAACTACTGTTAGTGGTTAATGTCGGCGGCGGCTACGCGGGCCACATGACGAGGTCTGGCGGGCCGGATTAGGCCCCCGGGCCTTGTGTTTGACACCCGTGACGTAGGCTGATGGAGCAACTCTCCCTTGTCAATATCACAAGCAGGCATACAGCAGGTCAGTCCCAGTTGCCCCACTGAGGTCCCCAGTGATGCCATACCCATACAATCCCCCAAGATGTTCAGTTGCTCTATTGCAGGCATCCCCAAACTTCAGCCCTCCAGATGTTTTGGACTACAATTCCCATCTTCCCCGACCACTGGTTCTGTTAGCTAGGGATCATGGGAGTTGTAGACCAAAACATCTGGAGGGCCGCAGTTTGGGGATGCCTGCTCTATTGCATTAAACCCCAATGGGTTTCCACACCAGTCACAGATTTGGAAGAAAAAGGAAGGCTTTGTGTGTGAGAGAGGTTTCAGATTCAGAGGGATGCTGATTTAACCCAACCCCCAGATCCTTCAGAAGATGAAAGTTCTCAAGAATTTGAAATATTACAATATGAAGCCGATCCCTATGGGGAGGAATAAGAGTCAGCGTTGGGGACAAGGCTATGTTGTACCTAGTGTTGGAGCAAGTATGCATCTGAATGCTTATGGGAATCAACAAGTGGGGAATGTTTCTGGTGGTGGTGTTAATTATCATTAAGGATCAGGCAGGAGTATAGTAAAACAAAGAACTATAATCCAACAAGCTTTCTTTAACTCCTAACTCTCTCTGACTGTCCTGGTCTCTAGCTCCTGGTTCAATCAGTGCTGAAATACTTCAGGGGCTGGGCTGAAGCCAAGGTTATCTGCCAACAGGAGTTGCAAAAGTGGTCAAATAACTTGACTCTGTTTCAAGTTGCATGTGCCAGAATCCATTTTTTTTACCGGAAACCATGAAAGAACATTGGCTCAGAATAGGTCACATCATCAATGGTTGGTACCGTAGTGGGTAATGACTGTACTCTGTTCAAAGGTTAGGGTTGATACAAATGCACAGCTTGCCACGCACTGTCCATATGCTGTCCGTATCCTGGGCATTTTTCTTTTCTCTTTACATGATGTTTCCCACAATATAGATGTTGTATCCTGGGAGCTCCTTCCTTCATTAGGATGCACATTCTGTTTATTGCAATGTCCTGACTGTTGAACAGCATGCACCTGTGTCTCTTGTGTTGCGTAGGCAAACAGAATTGCTTACTTATGAGCGTAGCCAGGATTTTTGTTGGGGAGGGGAGAGGCCTGTTGTTACGGGGGGGGGCAGAACCTCAGTTTGCTATGTATTTTTATTGATTTTTATTGATGGGGGAGCAGCTGCCCCTCCCTGCCCCCTCCCCTTAGCTGCGTCCATGCTTCTTGCCCTTTGTCTCCAATAAGGTAATAGAACTTTACTTTATGTTTCTCCTCCTCTCCCTCCCTTTGAGCGGGAAGCGGCGTCGCGCCGAGTTTGCCCTGGGCAAACAACGTCGGGGACATTGGCACAGAAGACCTCCAGTTCCGGGACCGTATGGAGTCGCAGAGGATCCCGCCCCATCGTGCGCCCTCCAAAGTCTGGAGGGTGGGCATGATAGGTGGGGTCTGGGGGCGGGTCTGGTGGATTCCATTAAAAGCCCCTGGCTCTCCCCCGCTGCACACCTAGCAGTGTGCGCGCCGCTCTCTCTCCCAAAGCCCCAGATCTTGCTGCTCGTCATGCCGAGGTGTCTCCCCCGAGCCGGGCCAGGGCTGCCCGCTTGCCTCGTCCTCCTGGCCGCCGCCTGCCTCTTATCGCCGCCGTCGCAGGCCTGCGGCGTCTCTCGCTACGGGCCCCACGACCCCGTGGTGGAGCTGCAGCCGGACACGCTGCAAAGCCTCTTCTTCTCTCGCAGCGCCTGGGTTGTCCAGTTTTACGCGCGCTGGTCTGCCGCTTCCGCCGCCTTCGCCCCCACGTGGCGAGCGCTCGCCCGGGATATAAAGGGTAGGACAAGCCGGGCTAATTGTGCTGCCGGGACACCTGTCTCTCTCTCACACACTCCCGTTCACCGTCAGATTTGGCGTTGGTGGTTGGTGAATGTGACGGAAGGACCCTCTGTGCATGCTCAGAGATTTTCTTTCCCGTGAACAGTCGCATTGCGCGCTGTTCAAGGCGGGATTGTCAGGGCGTCGAGGCCGCCCCTCCAACTTATTTAGAGAAAGCCCATGCCATGCTCAGAGAGAGCGGCTACTGCTGCATCTTAAGGTACATGAGCCTGTGCGTTCCCCCTTCTCTGCTCAACCCTCGAGACGCTAGCCACCTCTCTTCCTTGAGTTTAAGCTCAGTGAGGCTCCCATGGTATTTCCCGCTTGAACCATCCTTTATCTTGCTTCTTCCATTTGAGTAGGTGGTCTCTGAATGACAGCTGAAAGTGGCCATGCCCACTTTGACAACCCCCTGCCCCATAGAACTTGGGTCGGTGTGGCCCTTGAGGCAAAAAAGGTTAGATGCCCCAGCTAATGGCTCTTATTTTGCCCTGTACACCACTTTGTAAGGCATTGGAGCCAACTCCTAGGGGCCGAGGGGTCTTCGCCACCCCAAATAAAATATTTGAGGGTGCCACCCCCCAAGTTGATGGTCATTCAAATGGTATGTGTGCACCATGTCTTATGTTTGATACGCAGAGTGGTGCTTCCTCCCCCTCCCCCCATTTTTTATTCATGTTGGCAGCACCCTTGACGTAGATGTCAGCCTTCATCTCTGCAGCTGCATGCCCCCCCCCCCTTCTTTGCTTGTCCTGTCTCCAAGGCCTTTTTTAGGGGAAGAACTGTAGCTCAGCAGCTGAGGGCCTTTGCATGCAGAAGTTCCGAGTTCAATCCCCAGAAACTCCAGGCATCAAGGGAGAGACCCCAGTCTGAAATCCTGGACAGCTGCTACCAGTCCAAGTAGACGATACTGAGCTAGATGGCCAAATGGTCTGACTGAGTAGAAGGCAGATTCTTATGTTTCTATGTTCTTTTTCTTTCAGATTCCACCCTCTGGCCCTTTCATCCCCTTGTTCTTCGGAACACTCACTCTTTCCAATCTCCTTTCTTTGACTGCGAGATATATATATACTGTGTGTGTGTGTGCTATTGACTCATTTATATTTAAAAGCTGCTGCGTTCATTGAGTGCTCTTACCTTTGTGTTCTATGCATAGCTGCCAAGTTATCCCTTTTTTAAAGGGATTTCCCCTTATGCTGAATAGGCTTCCTCGCGAGAAAAGGGAAAACTTGGCAGCTATGGTTCTATGATAGATTAAGCAGCCATCCCCTATTAAATCTTTTCCCCACGCCATATGGTTTTATCTGCCTTTTCAGACTGGAGACCTACTTTGAAGCTGGGTGTGATAGATTGTGGCAAGATGTGCAATGAGAAAATGTGTTCAGACTTTGAAGTCACCGCATACCCAACTGTGAAGGTAATGATAATGTGAAAAATTGGATGACGTAGTTTGATGAGATCCACCTGATTTTTGTTTTGTTTTGAGGGGGGCGGGTGTTCTTCTGTTTTAATTGTAGTATAAAAGTAAAGGTACCCCTGACCTTTAGGTCCAGTCACGGACGACTCTGGGATTGTGCGCTCATCTCGCTCTATAGGCCGAGGGAGCCAGTGTTTGTCCGCAGACAGCTTCCGGGTCATGTGGCCAGCATGACTAAGCTCATAGCTGCCAAGTTATCCCTTTTTTAAAGGGATTTTCCCTTATGCTGAATAGGCTTCCTCGCGAGAAAAGGGAAATCTTGGCAGCTATGTAAGCTGCTTCTGGCGAACCAGAGCAGCGCATGGAAACGCCGTTTACCTTCCTGCCGGAGTGGTACCTATTTATCTACTTGCACTTGATGTGCTTTTGAACTGCTAGGTGGGCAGGAGCTGGGACCAAACAATGGGAGCTCACCCCATCGCGGGGATTTGAACCGCCGATCTTCTGATCAGCAAGCCCTAGGCTCTGTGGTTTAGAATAGTAAATAGTAGTATACAACACCATAATTACAATTCCAGTGTTACTGTACTAGCTTCTTCCTTTTTCATATCTCTGTATTCCCTTCAAAAGCTGTTGAAATCCTTATAAAGATAACGAGCATTAGTCTTAAATTGTAACAAAAGTTAATCACTTTGTGATTTTCATAATGTTAGCTCTATTCCAGCCTATGGTGAAGTTCTGCCAACACTGTAAGGATGCCTTTTGATTGATTTTCTTGTTTTTCTGTAACATTTTGCAAAATGCAAATGTATTCATTTATACATCCACACCTTCCTGGGTCATTCATTTATTGTAGATAACCTTCTGCTGCACTCTGAAGACCAGAGGTCTAACTTATTTACTGGCAGCAGTAGCACTGGGTCCCACTGCCCCTGTGCTTTCCATATGAAAGAGAGAGCAGGTAGCAGTTGATCAAGGAGGCAGTGGTGTTGCTGCTCTTCTTGGGTTCCTAGGGTCCTTGCAGCTGACCCTGGCCCTGTACATCCCTTATGGATGCGCAACATTCACAACTGCTATGTACATATTGCAATATGCTGCAATAACAAATAGAAAGCAATATAAGGGGGGGGGGAGAGAGGAAGAAGATGAGGCCGCCAGAGCAATCCAGTTAGTCACCACCAGAAGAATCCAGCAGCACCAAAATGTCCAAAAAGGACTTCATCCTCCTTGCCAGAACTTCTAAACAAATGGGTGCAGTCCCCACTTGCAACCTTGTGCTTAAGCAGTATGATGCCTACCCTAAGTTACTGCAGCAGACTTGAAAATATGATGCCCAAAGCAAAACCTGACTTGCTGGTTTGTTTCCTTCCAGTTTTTAAAGCCATTCTCTACATATGCTGGCGATAGCATAAAGTTTGAAGGTATGTATCCTGAAATTGATTCTAAACCTCAGTTATTTATTTGAATCTAAAGCTCTCACTGCTGAGGTGAGGGTCAGAGGTTAATTTGCTAGGCTGAGACTAGCTGGAGGGAGAGCTGAGCTTCTTGCTTCCTCCTCCCCATTCTCCACCCAGATGAAACAGATAGTCATACGGAAGCCTTACAGAACCATGATTGTCCAAGATGGAGGGTGGTCATTCAGTGCAAATGGCTAGGACAGACACAATCTCTCTGGCCTTACCCCCTTTTTTCTCTTTTTGTGACATTTCATGTTTCGTCAGCAATTAAAAGAATAGCCTGCCACTCTTCGCACAATCAGCAGCTTGGAGTTCACACTCTCATATAGGAATATATTAGCAAATATATTTATACAGTACTGTATATGTTAAAATGAGTCATGGGGATATATGTTCTGGTCCTGAAGGCAAGATGTAACTTGACTTCCTGATATGTGTGTTAGAATCAAAATAGGCACACACAAGCCTACAATCCAATACTCATAAAGAAGTTAAGGTCAGAGTGGTTTCCTGACTATATTTTAGGGATTTTTTTTGTTTTTGTTTTTTTAATCTAGCACTATTTTTCTCAGAGTTTCTGTTCCAAAGAAACCTTAAAACATGGCTGTGTACTCAAGCTTTTGGAAATTCTTAGTGTTCAGCTTGGGATTTTTAAAGATGCTGCTGTGCAGGTTTTTGTTTTGTTTTTTACTTGGTGTGATTTTATTGTTTAATGGGTTTGTTTAAAAAATGTTCCTTGGCCTGAGATTTTGAGATGAAGATTAGGATATAAATATTCATAAGTTTAAAGGCCAAAGGGAAGCTCACATTCAAAATGTGTGAGAAATTGGATCTGGCTTACAAGCAGCCTTTGCTGGCACGTGGCATTTGTTTGTGAGTGGTGTTTGAGTTGGAGAATGCACAATGGCTGTCCTCAGAGTTATGATCAGCCTTTTCCTCCCCTCAGAAATTAAGGATGACCCTCAGAGCCTGAGGGAAGCCATAATCACCTTTGCAGAGAGACATCTAACTAGTTGGTGGTCCCCTGACACCCCACTGTTGGCTCCGCTCAGGTAACTATTTTAGGCATCTTTCAATCAATTTCCTCACAAATAATAATAATAATAATAATAATAATAATTTATTATTTATACCCCGCCCATCTGGCCGGGTTCCCCCAGCCACTCTGGGTAGCTTCCAACAAAATATTAAAATACAGAATTCCATCAAACATTAAAAGCTTCCCTAAACAGAGCTGCCTTAAGATGCCTTCTAAAGGTCTGGTAATTGTTGTTCTCTTTGACCTCTGGTGGGAGGGCATTCCACAGGGTGGGTGCCACTACCGAGAAGGCCCTCTGCCTGGTTCCCTGTAACTTGGCTTCTCGTAGCGAGGGAACCGCCAGAAGGCCCTCGACGCTGGACCTCAGTGTCTGGGCAGAATGATGGGGGTGGAGACGCTCCTTCAGGTATACTGGACCGAGGCTGTTTAGGGCTTTAAAGGTCAGCACCAACACTTTGAATTGTGCTATGTTAAGAAGTCAGGTATTTAGTGTTATCAGTCCCATGCTATGGAATACTCTTCCAGCAGAAATTGGGCAAGCATATTTACTATTGACTTTCAGGCATGGAAGACCTTTTATGCAGACAGTTGTTTACATTTCTTGATTAGCCAATCATTGGTGGTGTGTTATCTTTTATTAACTATATGGTACACTGCCTTGATATTTCACACAGGCTGGCAGTACCCTGTTTCTCATATTTTAAGACATACCCATAAAATAAGCCATAGCAGGATTTTTAAGCATTCAAGGAATATAAGCCATACCCCGAAAATAAGACATAGTGATAGGCACAGCAGCAATGCCGGCCGCAGCAGGAGGAGGAGGAAAAAAATAAGACATCCCTTGAAAATAAGCCATAGTGTGTTTTTTTGAGGAAAAAATAAATATAAGACATGTCTTATAATATGAGAAACACGGTATATAAATGCCTTTATACATAAATAAAAAAAACACATTTTAATTTTCTAATCTCCCACAGTGTCACATGTCAATATGCCAAATCCAGTTACGTCAAGGGATCAGTGCATGATATATGTCAGTGCATGATATAGGAATAAATGTTCAACTATTGGGAGGACCAGTATTTGCATGAAAATAATGTTCATGTGGGACTTAGTCCAAATTTTGTTTAACATGCTATTCTCTTTGTTATTTTACAGTACAACAGAATTTGTTGACTCGGTTCCAGGAAGGAAGGTAGCCCTGATATTCGAGGAGGACGACTCCTTTTTGGGCAGAGAGGTGATTTTTAATTGGTTGATTAAAAACAGGGTTGGTCTAGATCTTTGTGATTCACAGTAGATCAGCAAAGTTTTTGAACTCTTGGAAGGTCAACAGTATCAGCAACAAGATGACCCCAAATTATACTGCTGGATGAAGAAAGATATGTGTAACTGGGAGTAAATTATAAAATTATAACCATGAGGTTTGTTAAGTTCTGATACTCAAAATAAAAGAATTATGAGTCCAGAAATTTATCTCCACTTGGTGGATCTCAAGGGTTTTGTGAAAAACAAAGTAAACCCCCTTATGCCTGAAGTCTTCGTACCCCTGGATACAAGCCTGATACTAGGCTTGTAAATATGTTAGACTTGCATGTTGCATAACTCTGTAAATAAGTCACCAGCTAGAGACAAGCAACTTTTACTCACATTAATTGTAGGATTGTTGTAGGATTAAAATACCTTCAGTTTCAATGAGAAGTTGAACTTACAAAGGCCACTTGGGTGGCATGCACACACACAAAAAAGGCAGCTGTAGATTAAGGTTCTTGCCTAAGCCTTCTACACAGTGTAAGCAGTTAATACTTTTTATAGTTCTGTGTGGGGAAGGGTTAACTGGTCCATCTTGGGCTTTCTCTGGGAGAAAAGGGCACAGACACTGTCTATTGCTGTTTCTGCCCTCCCACAACCTCAGCTGTTTGTAAAGGAACCATCGGAGGCATGTGTGTTACCCAGAGCTGCACCATCTTCAAGGAAGTAGGTACTAAGACTCTGTTGAGGTGCAAAATAAAAAAATTCCTTCAGTAGCACCTTAAAGACCAACTAAGTTTATATTTTGGTATGAGCTTTCGTGTGCATGCACACATGCACACGAAAGCTCATACCAAAATCATAGCTGCCAAGTTATCCCCTTTTTTAAAGGAAATTCCATTATGCTGAATAGGCTTCCTCGCGAGAAAAGGGAAAACTTGGCAGCTATGACCAAAATATAAACTTAGTTGGTCTTTAAGGTGCTACTGAAGGAATTTTTTTATTTTGCTTCGACTCAGACCAACACGGCTACCTGTCTGTTGAGGTGCAGCAGAGATGATCTGATCACTTGGTAGACAAGCATTAGAGGAAAGGGAGACGGTTTGCTTCTGGCTCGAAAAGAGCAACTCCATTTGTAATGCAATGTGCCCTTCTGATCTTAGGTCATATTGGACATGGCCCAGTATGAAAACATTGTTGTGAGGAGAGTCTTGAAGAGCAATGCGGAGCTAGTGACTAGATGCAAGGTCTGCACCTTCCCGTCTGGCTTCCTGTATTCAAGCAAAGGCTCTTGCACACCCATCGCTCTGTGAGTTGCTGCGGGTATCCATAATCGACATACATATATGAGCTGCTTTTGCATAACAGTGTTCATGGAGCTTGTGTATATGATTTATAAGCTACATTCCTTTAAAACCCTATTGAGCAATTACTTGTGTCTTCCTATTACACAGCCTGCGATAGTATCCCTGTGGACTCTGGGAATTGTTGATTTGTGAAGGGAATAGGGGTCTCCAATGACTCTCTGCACCATTCACAAACTACAGCTCCCAGGATTCTTTCAGGGGGGAGCCATGGCAGTTTGAAATGGTATAATACTGTTTTAAATGCATAGTGCAGAAGGGGCCTGTGTGTCTTGAGTTCTAAACTAAAAGATCCTGAATTCCATCACCTGACGGAATTTAGTGGCCACTAAAGTTCAGCCACTAAAATCAAGGACGTGCAACAGGATTTTTTTTTGGGGGGGGGGAAATACATGGTCCATATCATATTGCATATGTTGAATTGCATGTCAAATTGCAACCTAACAGGATCTGCTCTAGCCCTATAATTCTGCACAATTCAGTTTTTAGATAATGGGTGGCGAGCACATTCTGGGAGCAGATTTGGGCTTCCTTAACACAAAATCTGAAACATTTTTGGCAGTGGTGCCGGAGATGTGCAGCTGTGCATGCATAGGTGCATGTTGATGCTATGCAATGGAGTGCCCTGCACTGTTTCTCTCTTGCATACCTTGAAAGGGGTTGAACAGCTTTTATGACAACTGAAGAGGCTGCATGAAATGGGTTAGAACAAGGATAGCCCCCATGGTGACCTGCAGTTGAGACCTCCTGCATCAGAAGGTCAGAATTGCCCACCGTCTTAGAGTAGAGTCTCCTCTCATATTTTACTTCCATCACAGGGCAAACAATTCAAGATCCTTCTACACAGACTTCCTGCGGACACTACCTGGGGTCCAGAGAGAAATCATTGGCACTTCTAAGCCACCAATAGCAGAAACAAAGGCTACCCCTGACTCCTGGGAGGTAGCAGACAGGTAAGAAGCAAGGGTCACCTTAGTAGCCCCCCTTTCTTCTGTTCTCACTGCATTTATGTAACACTGGTCATCGTTGACACTTGGTGAGCATTCAGTAGCTGATCAGGCACAGCTTTGGGAGCAGAAGGGAAGAAGGCCTGTCTGAGCTCAACAAACCACGTGGCAAGGTATAATGGACAAGGAGGGGCCAGCAGGCAAAGGGGCCATCTCTATACATATCTATCTATCTATCTATCTATCTATCTATCTATCTATCTATCTATCTATCTACCTACATCCAGTGATATCACAATGCTCAAGGCAAGTGGTATGCTTAGCAGTGACTAATTTTGATGCTCTAGATAAGCAACTTTTCATATAAAACTGTTCCTGGACTGAACCACTTTAGAGTACCGTATGATGTAGGAGAATGCAAGATTGAAAGCACCTTCATAGAAATAATTTTTAAAACCTGCATTCATATAAAGAATTAGAGCTCAGGGGAGAAGGTTCGTGCCCTGCCTTCTCTTTTCTCTCTGAGATGCTTATTTTCCTGCAATGGTGTGGCCTTGTGACACTTTGCAAAGACTGCAGATGACTCTGAGCAGCAGTTGTGGTCCAGATGGTGCCAAAGTCGGCCCTGATTTGGTTCTTCAGAAGCCAGTTCCTGATTCCTGCAGGGTAGATCAGGAGTGGTATAGATTTCTAGGTGACTTCCAATAATTAGCAAGGACATCTGACTCCCAGCAGCAAAACCAAAATGCTCTCCTTACCATAAATGATGCTACGGAAATAGAAAACAGCTAAAGGAAACCAGGAATGGATTGTTCTGTGGAAGGGCTGTGAACTCCATTCTGCTCTGGTCAGAGGCATACCTAGGCTCCCTTGTGCCCTTGGCAAGGAGCTGCATTGGCGCCCCATCCCCTGTCCCTTGCGCCCTTACCAAAGGAGCCAAGACACAGTGGAGAGGTGCAATTTTTGCATCTCCCTAGGCCTGTGCCCTTCGCAGGGGCCAACCTAGTCAACCCCTAGGTATGCCTCTGGCTCTGGTGTTCAAAGAACCAAATTCCAGGTCTAAAAATTCCTTAGGGTGTCTTTTGCACTAGTCTCCAATTGGTTCATCTCTGGTAAAAGCACAGATGACCCCTGATGTCTGCCCTCTTGTGATACAGATGATATGGCTGCTTCAATGATGAGGTTATCTTTCCACCCTCTTATCTGTCACAGAACACAGTTGTGCATGGCTGACCTGGAGTATGCAGTGCTTTGCAGCCTGCACAGAACTGAAGTAAGATTAGCCAACTTCACTGAAGAGCGGCTCTCTGCATTGAAGCAGTATGTGCATATACTAGCCAAGGTAAGTTTTCTACATATACCCAGGCTTCTCTGTTGTTGGTATAGTAGAGACTCTGTTTTTGAACATTTGGCAAGATCTTTTAATTTTCTTTTGGGCTCTCCCATTTTCAAAAGTTCTCTTGGTCCTTTGGGGCAGTAAATAAAAACTATGCTTGTCACATATTTTATTTTATTTTTTAAAAAGCTATGTTTTGAGGAGGGAAACAGTTCCTGAAGTAGGCTGATCGGTGGCTTTTAGAAATGGTCAAGTTAGAAACGTAACTGTGTAAGATTATTCTTTTGCATTCCTGCATAATTTTGGCCTAGCCTTGTGATATTCCCTTAGCTAAATGCAGATTTGTTTGAGAGCGGAAGCGGCTTTTATGTTTGAAGTTCTGCTGTGGATGCAAGCAAACTTTTCCTAGGGTTGCTCTACACACAATTAAAACAAGCCAGTTTCCCCATTTCCTCTCCATTTGTTGTCCCACTCAGCCCATCCCCTGGTGGTCAACCTGTCATTTCTCCAGTTACCATTCCCTCTTTCTTCCATTCTCTCTCTCTCTCTCTCTCTCTCTCTCTCTCTCTCTCTCTCTCTCTCTCTCTCTCTCTCTGCCTGCCTGCCTGCCTGCCTGTTAGCAACCACATGCAGAATATAAATGTCATAAATCTATCCGACATCTCAGACTCTGAGTTTCCTACTTGGAAAAAAAAATCCAATTTTGAGAGTTTGTACCTGAAGTTGGACACCGATGTAAGACTTTGAAGGAAGACATAGTGTGAATAGTAGAATGGTTCCTGCATACAATCTAGCAGTGGGGTTCCCCCCCCCCAAAAAAAAATTAATACTAGGAAGAGAATACAGAAGAACTATGGGAGTTTGGGCTAGACTAGAGAATAGTTTCCTGCTTGGTATGCTGCTTAGACTGTTTGAAATGTGAGTCAGCATTCTAGAGGGAAGGCCTTAAACTACCTCCTCTGAAACAACTTTGTTTGATTAAAGGGAAGAGTTGTTGGGAACTTTAGAATGGATTGTGAGCCTGTTCCTGGTTGCGGGCTGAAATCACAGAGCTATTGACGGAGTTGCCTGGAAAAAAATCACTAGGCTAAGAAATGGATTTGCTGCTCTTCAGAGACGGCTCTGTGAGCTCCTAATCCATCTGGAGCATGCTGAGCTTGCAAATCCGAGCAAATTAACCTGCAGAGAGAAGGAGAGACAATGGAGGAAGAATAGCTCAGGTGGAGGTGTCTGTCTGCTGAACTACTGAAGAGAAAGTTGCATCCTGACATCTGTGTTGTACCCCCATGCTGTGATGGCAAGCCAGGTTTCAGATTGATTGATCTGCTTACTCAGAGGCTTGGAGCATCCAGGCTACTGAGCAACTGCCTGAATTACTGCAGCTGCTCACTTGCAAGAAACAGGAGCCAGAGACACCTGGAGAGAAAGGAAGGGTCCCTACTGCTCTAATGTAATTCTTCTTTGCTTAATGTGATGCTATACCTCTGGCATGTGGGTTGCATGGCAAGGTGCCTGATATTTTTTAAAAAAACAGGGTCCGTGAGAATAACCCCTTGCAATGTATGAACCCAGTCTTTGGGTAAAGCATGGAAGAGAGGATTGAATCTCTGGTTGTATTGTCTACCCTGCTTTGCCTGAGCAGACAGAGGTGCTCTTGGACCTTGTGTTGGAGATATCCAACTTTTGGTGCCAGGAGAGTCTTAACAGGAGTGAGGAAGGGCCATAGCTTAGTGCTAAAGCATTTGCTTTGTGTGCAAAGGGCCCCGGGTTCAATCCCCAGCAACATTTGTTTGTTTGTTTAATAAATAATGGCAGGGACATGACACTTTCAGCACCATGAACCACTGTATCATCCTGGGTTACCTCAGGTTACCAGTGCTTTGTGTTTCTACCTGGAAGGTAGTTTAAATCCAAATATTTAATCAGCTTTCTGATAATAGCAGCGCAAGACAGCTGATTGCTTAACCTTAGCTCCTTTGTAGTGGGAACAGGATTCCTGGTTCATACAATGTGTCAAGCTGACATTCATTTAAAGTTAAATTGTGCCTTTGAGCTCCTAGTACATACACATACCTGGGTACAAGGGGAGTTTTGAGTTTGGAAAGAAAGAAAAACTAAGATTCTCAAGTACCTGAACTCTGTGCCCATCCAAATTCTCCCTTGAGTGCAAAGACTTCCACCTGCACATTGGAACTTCCAATTTGTTGTCTCATGCCCCTCCCCAATCTGCCCAAGTGGGTTGGTAGAACCCCAATAGCACATGGTAGGGGCAGGGGGCAAGGAGAGGAAGTCAAATTATTCAGGTTGACATCCTTGCTCTTTGGGGATGACTTGGTGGTGTACAACCCAGTACTTTGTTTTTACATAACCCTGCAGTATGTACACAGCCCAGCCTACAGAGCCACACACTCACCCACATACACACACCACTTTTCATTCAGAGTTTACTGGGCTCCTCTTGTTAATCTTGTTTCCTATTGCTTTGTTTCAGTATTTTCCTGAGCGCTCTGCGGTCCACAACTACCTTCACAAACTGGAAGTGTGGCAGGAGTCCAACTTGTCGACAAATATTTCACGGGATGAATGGATAGAAGCTCTAAAAGCTGCAAAAGAGGTACATGAACTAAACAAAGAGATTCTTTCCAGCCAAGATGTGTCCATGGCATCTCTTCCCCCAACCCCCATTTCCCAGAATTTCTAATTGAGTAGCTTTTAAATGTTTATCTTCAGAGAACTTTCCCCACACCACCATGTGCCAAGAAACTTCTATATCTTTGCTGTGGAATGTCCTCTGCAAGGTGCAGGGGTTCCTGGGGGAATGTTCAATGGCAGCAGAAGCCTGTTTTGGACACACCTCCCATCTCATAGTCAATTGCTAGGGATGATGGGGCTTGTAGTTGAAGGCAGCACATTGGCTTCACGTTCATGTGTGTCGGGACCTGGCCATCACTGCCCAGACTGAGAAAAACATAGAGTGTACCCAAAGAATATCTTCATAGATTAAGCTTATTCTAGTTGAGAAAAATGTGGAGAACTGATCAATCTTCTTTTTTTAAATTCATCTTATTTATATACACAAACAAAAATAAAAGCCAGAGAAAATTGTTGTGGTATCAAAATATAAAGGATGGAAATTATATCCTGTGGGATGTGTGGGAAATTGCAGAGGCTAAAATAATTACACACAAAGTTTGATGAATGAGAGAAATGGAGAAACTAGGAGATTTTATCTGAATTAGAATGGTATGCATTCTGTGCCCCGCCCCATCACGTCTTCGACAGCTGCAAAAATGTAGAAATGATAAGAAAAAGAACAATAATACAAAATAAGGCAGTGAAAATAGCTACTTTCTCATACCTACTCCTGTAATTGAATTGTTGCTTTTGGTTTTGTACATGGTCCTTTCCCTTCCCACAGGTTACCTTGTAAATTAAAAAGAAGGAATATAGATACAATTTAGCTACAAATGTTATAAATGAGATTTTTCATTTTAAAGAACACACACACACACACACACACACACACACCATTATGCTCATGAACCACAAGTGAAGTGATCAACAGTGGCATTTATAATTTATTTCCTTTTGGTTTTGATGCCTCAACAAGAACTGCTCAGTCGACATAATATATTGTAAGGCAGAAGAAAGGGCTAATGTTGTGCATATTCTTTCCCTCTTCTTTCTGTTCTCTTAGGATATTTTTCTTTTTTGTATTAGATTTCTTGACTCAACAATAAAAGCAAGGAAAAAACAATGTGCCAAGTGACACACACGCATACACAGAGGGAAGATGAGGAGTGATGACAAAGCTCACCCTCTACTACTATTACATTAAAAGAGCTTCCTCATGCTTTTCAGGGTCTGAATGCCAGCTTTCCAGAGACTCCAGACTGTGTGGGATGTCAAGGAAACATACCTGGGTTCGAAAGTTATTTGTGCTCTCTCCGGATTATCTTCCACCTGCTGGCAGTGCAGGAAGCACTGAAAAGCGAGGGGGCAAACCGTAAGCAAAGTCCCTTCTGTTTGGTTATCCATATTGAAGCTCTAGCTACCTCCAGGTACTGTCTGAGCTACGGGAGCAGAGAGTGGCAAACCTGCAGCCTGTAGGGCAGATCAGACTCACAGAGACACTTCTAGGGGCCCACCAACCCTCTACCAAAATTGGGGAAGAGGAAAGCCCTCTTCTTATCTTGAAAATGGGCCTCTGGTACTGTGCCATTACAACAAGGGGGGGAGGGGATCTGCCAGACACATGGCCTCCCCTCAGCCGTATTATTGCTTACCCAGAGGTGGAGGAAGGAGGTGGCAGAGTGGTCAGTGTGGTGTGGGCACAGCAGAGGGAGTGCCTGATGGGCTTCTGCTGTTGCACTCCTGCTGCTCCAGGCTCCCGTTGCCTTGTCCCTCCAGGTAAGCTCATGGCTGATGGGAGGCCAGGTGCATAGCTCTGCCTCTTTTCCCTTCAGCCTAACAGAAATATTGTCCAGAATGGCAGACAGGGAAACGGTTCTGCAGTCATTTCCCTTGTGCTACAAAAAATAGTGTTTGGCAGTGTGGTGTGGACAATGCAGAAGTGAAGTGATCCAGAAATGAAGTACTTAACTGCTGAAGTCAACCATTGCTGTTCAAGAGTAGAGGTGGAAAAGCACTCGCCTCATATCTTGTTGCTCTTCTTATCTGTGGTGACTGTGAAGTATTTGTCCTTGAGGAAAGAAAAGAGCCTGTTTCTGAATTCACCTTGCAAGGCCTAAGATGTTTTGTATGTGTGGACAGGCCAATTTCCTCCACCACCACCTTACTGATCTGTGATTCTCATGGTGACATCCTTGCCCTTTCTCTCTGTTCTGCTTTCCCTTAGCATCATTAGAAGTCTTTCCTGCAGCAAGAGAATTCATGACGAACTTCTATATTTTCTCACCGGCTGCAAAGCGCTTTGCAAGCTTGCCAGCAGAATTCATCACCGAAGTGAAGGACCAAGATGAGGCTATTTTTCAGCTTTGGTCAACCTTTACAGGTATGTCAGGCACCTTTGTTTCCATTTCAGCAGCATTTGAAGAAGACATACCTGTTGCACTCAGGCTTTGGGGTTTTCTTTTTAGTGACTGTTTACAACATTCTCTTTTGTTTAGCTGTTTTTAGTTGCCTCCATCTGCCTCTGTTTGTTGCTTTGCTTTTAATGCAATTACTTATTGGACTTATTTAATAACAAAAAAATAGTCTCTAGAGGTTGTAGCCAATGTTAATTCTACTCAGAGTAGACCCATTGAAATTAATGGACCGAAGTTAATCATGTCCTTGAATAAAGAGGGAGAAAGTAAAAGAAGAGCAAGATCTTGAGTCACAGGTTTTATCGCTGCTGTCTGCATCTGTAGCCTCTGGAGAAACTGAGATCTTAGAAAGATAAAACTAGAAAGGAGGCGTATAAAGAATTGCTGAAAATATGAAACTGCACAATGCAGTTCTTCATAGAAACATAAACTTTCCACAGCTAGGATGTGTTCTAAGATATTAAATGTTCTTAATAACAGAGTCATCTTGATAATTAATCATTATTGACTCCCTCTGTTTGAAATAGTTACAAAATCTGACTGAAAAATGTGTACGTTTGCAGCAAAAGTCTTTGTCCACGTCTATTCTTCCTGGTTTCCTGTCTTCTCTTATAGTAACTCTTTCAGATTTTCCTTTAAGACTTTATCTCTCCTGTAATTGATTCAGGTAATTTTCCATATCCTTGATGTCCTTTATGTTCGCAACAACTTGTTATGTATATAATATTCTTTAGATAGAAGGGTTATCCAAGAATACCCTACTTAAATTTATCTCAGAATTTAATAGGTTTAATTTTTGCCTTGTTATTATCTAAGTATCAAAAACTTAGACTACAGTTTTGTACACACAGTACAGAACTGCAGTGCACGTCAGTTAAAATCTGAGTGTTGGCAGCGATCATTGTATGTACATCATTCTCTCTTCAAAATCAGATTTCTTCAAACTTTGTAAACTATGTCTCTGACCTGTGGCCCATCAGATATGGACAAGAACTTGCATCATCCCTGGCTGTTGTCTGCACATGCCAGGGCTGATGGGAGATGGAGACCAACAACATGTGGATGGTCACAAGTTCCTCATCCCTATTTTTTTTAAAGGAAAGCAAACACTTTCATTTGAAGAACGTCACTCACATGGTATAGCAGACAGAAGCTGGAGTGGCAGACAGTTCAGTTCCAACCAGAATACTATGTAAGAATGTCCTTTTGTGCTTTGTGATGGTAATATTTTGAACTTCACTTTTGCTTTACATTGCATAGGTGCTGAAAGCAAGGGTGACGAAATTCCCAGCACCCTGTGGCCTCCCCAAGACTTGTGTCCATCATGCAGTGAAACCGTGAATGAGAAAATTGTGTGGAAAAAGGCAGCTGTTTTGAGCTTCCTCAAGAAACATTTCTCAATGGACAATATTTCCTAGGGTTTCCTGAACCAACTCCTCAACCCTACCTTCAAACCAAAACCACACATAAACAAATTTACACACACATTAACCATCCAAAGAAACAGGATACATGTTGCTTCATTCCCTAAATGATAGAAGGCACTGGCTACTGCCCTTTTGGACTGCTGCTTTTACCTGAGCAAGGCAGCAAAAATAAGCAAACCTTCACAGAAGATCATCAAGAGCTGCTGAGGCTTTTGAGCTTGTGTGCAGCTACTTTGTGTGGCTGGTGAGCAACTAAACTGCATGCTGCAATATTTGCATAAGCAGTTCAGTAGCCTCAGGCTGTGACCTTGCTGTGTCCATCTAGGACAGACCTTCACAACATGTAAGTGTGTGTGTGTTTAGCCTTTGCATATCTATACAAAAGTATAAATTGTCAAGTGAGAAGTTGGCCACTTGCTTCCACATGAACCTGCCCAGTGGTGAATAAAATCTTCTGATGTTGATTGATGGGCATCTCTGTCATCTGAGATCCATTAGGTTCTGGTGATCAAGGAAACAGCCTTTTTAGTTATGCTGACACCTCAGGCTAGAGAGAGTTCTTAACTCAGGGGTCCCCAAACTAAGGCCTGGGGGCTGGATGTGGCCCAATCAGCTTCTAAATCCGGCCCGCAGACAGTCCAGGAATCAGCATGTTTTTACATGAGTAGAATGTGTCCTTTTATTTAAAATGCATCTCTGAGTTATTTGTGGGGCATAGGAATTCGTTCATTTTTTTCTCTCTTCAAAATATAGTCCGGCCCCCCACAAGGTCTGAAGGACAGTGGACTGGCCCCCTGCTGAAAAAGTTTGCTGACCCCTGTCTTAAATTTTATAGTCTCTCCTTGGAAGCAGTTAGCCGGAAGCATTCTGATCACATATGGAGACATTTTATAGTCCTCCAAGAATCAGAGGGCAAAAATACAACAACAACAACAACAACAACAACAACAACAACAATAGTATTTTTTTACTTGTATGCCGCCCATCTGACTGGGTTTCCCCAGCCACTCTGGGCGGCTCCCAACAGAATATTAAAAACACAATAAAATATCAAACATTAAAACCTTTCTTGAACAAGGCTGCTTTCAGATGTCTTCTAAAAGTCAGATAGTTGTTTATTTCCTTGACATCTGAAGGGGGTCCGTTCTATAGGGTGGGCACCACTACCAAGAAGGCCCTCTGCCTTGTTTTGTATATGTAGTTTTTCTATGTATGTTATTGTGGCCAATTTGGGAGCAGGAGCAAAATGGTTCTTTTGAAATATTAATTGGACAGAGAACACTAATTGGGAAAAAGTTGTTTTTTTAAAAATAGTTGCATCCTGTCACTTTCTTGGCTCTGTCAGTTTTTGGTGTTTTTTTTTTTTTTTTTTTTTGCTTCTGAAAAGATCACGACCAGCCTTATAAACATTAAATATCATTCTACATACCCACACACCCAACATTTTTTCTTCCATTGCTATTTTTCTATAACTTACTGAAAAGGCACTTGGCAATAGAATTCAATAAAAAGAGCATCAACATATCTACAGTATCCTTTGTGCTTTTAAATATGAAACTAGGATTTTGTATTCACAGCCAACCAATGACCCCTGCCTGCCAAGGGCAGTCAGCCCACACTCTCCAATGAATTGTTCAGTTCCCATTATCAAGGATTCAAAAGGCTTTGGGGGGCTGGGGGGTTAAAGACTAAAAGAGCTCAAGAAGGATCCTGATAGTTGCTGTAAATAGAAAAAAAAAGTGTTTGTGTGAGTTCCCACAACTTGGGAAGCTTCTGCATAGACTCTTGAGATATGAAAACAAGGCATGATGTCAAACATTTGAAAAAGTAGACAGACTCTGCGTTCCCCTTTACAAGTAAATCTCAGCATTAGGGGAGCATTGTTAATAAGCAGGAAAGTTCAGATCTTTTGGCACGGGACAAATCAGAAAGACACTCTGCTTGGAGACACACACAAAAAGCCTCTTTAACGATGATATTTCTACTACAAGCTCTGTTCAGGTTGGTGTAAAAATATTCTGTGCAAAAATACTCACTGCTTCTAGAAAGAATTCCCTATGTTTCCATAGTAGAGCTGTATTGTATAATCAATACAATAGCACAATATAAGTATATTGATTGAGGAGGGCATTTTAAATCCATGGTGGCATTTTAATCCATTATGGCAAATGGTCATAAATTGAGCTTTCAGGCATTGAAACAACTATACAATGGACAACTGTCCATTTTGGGCTAATAGGTTTTGTATCCGATGATATCCTACCTGCAGTGGACCCACTGAAATTAAGTCCATTAATTTAGCCATTAATTTCTATGAGTCTAATCTGAATAGGACCAAAGTTGGATACAACCTTGTATAGATCACTACCGGTATATCCTGAGAAAGGGGGCTTTTCAAAAGTCTGCTTCCATGCTGTCCCGTCTCTGTAGCACTGTCATCCTTCACTCACTCTTAACAGAGAACCCAGTTCCTCAAATACCTGTGGTTTTGGTACTGTCCTCCCCATGCTGTTGTTTTGAGAACTGATTTGTGGTTGCTATGCAATTGAAGCATCAGCCTGTCCAGTGTAGGCTGGCCAAGTGCTGCTGATACATCTGACATTGGCAGCGAAGCTGGTGCCTTTCTATATCATTGAAGCTGCCATCTTCTGGTTGTCTTGCCATCGTATCTTCTGCAAAGGGGTTCCTGCCATAGCTTAGTGGTAGAACATCTGCCTAGTTCAATCCCCGGCATCTCCAGGTAGGACTGAGAGGTAACACCATGTGAAATCCCAGATAAAACCAGCAGCCTATGTAGATTATATTGAGATTGACCAATTGCCTGACTTTGAAGAAGGCATCTTCCCTTGTCGCTATATTACTTTGAAACAATGGGAATTGAGCTGTAGGGTGATTTTAAAGCAAGCAAGCAAGGAAACCAAGTAACTAGAACCAACCACTGCAATTTCTGCTAACACATAAAACCAATCTTCTATTTCACAATATCAGTTTCATATAGTTTGAAACACACATGTGGATACAGAAACACGTTTTAGACCTCCTAATACTAAAAAAAATAAAATAAAAATGTCTCTGCTATGTGCTAAGGGCTCAGAAATCCTAACAGGTCTGAGAATGGTTTGTAGTGGTTAGGCAAGAAAGATACTTGGAGACCCCCTTTTCCTCTTTTTAGCAACACTCCACCATAGCTGCCAAGTTATCCCTTTTTTACAGGGATTTTCCCTTATGCTGAATAGGCTTCCTGGCGAGAAAAGCGAAAACTTGGCAGCTATGCACTCCACAGTTTATTACATACAGAACATAAGAGCAGGTGAGATAAATTCAGCTCAAAGGAGGGCAGTGTAGCAATCATGATGTCGCATTCCTTTCCCCTTCCCCTTGATAGTCATTACAATGGCATGTGAATGAGGAAAACAATGCAGAGTCCTAATTCAGTTTGACTGACACCAGGAGCCACCTGCCCCCCCCCCCCCGAGAAGATCTGTCTACAACCATCTTCGAAATGCCAACAGCAGCAACGACAAGTTCACTTCTGCTGCAAAGACTTATTAGCATGGGATAATTTGGTTCTCCTGAAGCACAGTGAAACAATCTATGAGTGGTTTGCAAATGCTGCCTTAAGCCTCGGATCAGAGCTAAGCAGGCAATGGATTATATCTCTTCCCAGGTAAATCTCACACATTAATGAGTGAGCAGCGCTTGCACCATCATGACAACCGTCCATAGCTGCCAAGTTTTCCCTTTTCTCGCGAGGAAGCCTATTCAGCATAAGGGAAAATCCCTTTAAAAAAGGGATAACTTGGCAGCTATGCAACCGTCGTGCCCAATGGTAATCAGGATCCAAGCATGTACAGGAAGGAAAAGGGTGTTGAGGAAGCAGAATGACATAGCCAAGGCAAAATGATGATGATGCTATAGCAAGAGGGATGAGGGAAATTAAAAGGCCAGTCTATGACCATTGGACAAATTCATGGCTATCTATCCCAAAGCTGTTGGGTGGCTATACTGGTGAAAGTGCTTCAACTACTGATATTTTATTGCTAATTGGTGCTTTATTTTTTGGCTCTGCTGCCTGTAACAAATGTTAGAAAACCACAAAATAAACCATAAAATACTTCTTCTAGTCCAGATTTGTTAGCAAACTATTTCCCATATTTAAACTAGCTCTTCCTCCCACCAGTTTAAGCCCATCATCTTATCACATCTCAGCTACCCACTCAGAATGCAGTTAACTCTATTTGGCTTTAAAAGGTATGTATATATTTGAAAAGATCAGCCATATTTCCTGGCTACTCCATCCTCTGCTGCTGATGCCCGGTGCTTTGAAATTTACTTTCTGTTTAGCTTTCCTTCCCCTGCCACAAATTATAACACTTGTACAATAATAATCAGTACTTTTCCTAAGAACTAAATTCTTGTGACACGTCAATAGTCATAAGCCAGTGCTAACACTCCCTCTTACAGATTTCTTCAGGCTGCTCTATAAATTAATGGCTGTGCTGAAGTTTAAATCCCCCCGCTCACATATAGTACTACTCTAGTTCTCTAATTAATGTACCCTAACAAATTCAAAGGTAAGTTAAAATGAAAAGGCCTTAAGCACTGAAGACCAACAGACCAGATCAAAATGAGTGAATAGAAGACCTGTGCAGATGAGAACCTAGGAACTGAGCAGAGCAAAGAAAGAGTCAGGGCTCATCGAGGAAACTCCAATTTTAGGGATGGTCTTGCCATGGGGCTCTTTTTGGACTCAGGTGGGCAATAAAGGAAATACCAAGTTGCACTTTAACAGGGTTTATTTACTATATAAAATACAAAGCACGAAGCATAAGTTACCACTCTCCTTCACACCACACTGTATTAATACTGAAGCACATAAACTGATAATTTAGATTATGATTTGGCAGTGTCGGCAATGTCGTTTTCCCATAAAAATAGCTCAAAAACTGCATTTTTAAAAAGCGATTTTGCCCAAAAAGCTCAACAACTTTTCTGTCCGGATTTTCACTTTTTGAAATATGGCAGCCCTAGATTATGAAGATGTGTTAATAATATGACTGAAGTGAGGTAACGTGGATGCAACCAAGAGACTGGCTCAACAGTTTGTTGTGCTAATCCACAAATCAACCAATTTCTTAGCCGAACCAACTGACTTTGCCAAAGAGCTCTTAGTGCAGTGAAGAGACACAGAGTCCAAGCCTGCCCTTCCTTTCAGAGCAAGCTGGGGCTGGATTCAGAAAGATGATGGAGACGCTATACAAGCCCCTGTCAACAACCCTCGCAGAAGCTCCCCACACTTGCCACGAACTGCTCCCTTGCAGCTTTTTAACATGTGCCCAAAGTTCCACTTCATTTCTACAAACGTGTGAAATATTAAATGTAGCTAAGAGACATACAATTTCAAATATTTGTGCAGATGGGTATATTGTTGAACATTTCTAAAAAGTACAACTGTAGGGTTTTTCAAAACTATCCTGGTGTTCCGAAGGGTTTTCTGAATTGCCTTCAGATCTTGTGTTGTATATTACCCACTGTTTGCTATACCATGCTCAAAGAAAATAATTATTTAAATTGGCTGCATATCTGCGTGTAGAGACTTGCAATACCACACATTCCGCAATATTTGAAAATTATTATTTTGCATTAGTCAATAATATAGTATAAACTTGATGCTTTGTTTTTTTTAAAAAAGCACCATTCTTATATCGGTCACTGTTATGTCGTGCCATGTGTATCCTCACACCAGTATCATATTTGAACTTGATCATTATTGATCAGTCCACAAATAAGTTTTATGGAAAAGTGCACTACTGTATTGTGAAAATTTGAGCTCTGCACTCTGAGAGGCTCCAAAGCTTAAGCTTAATAATTAAAAGAAGGCAGTATAAGGAAAGATTCCACCTTCTAGTAAAGGGTCCATCTGAGAATGATTCTGTCAACAATAAATGCTCCTTGAAGGAGAGCAAGGGGAGCAAGTGATTTGGCCCCGGCATCTGCAGCCCTTACCTGTGTTCAGCTCCTTTTTCTTTCATCTTCATGAAGCAGCTTCTCCCACTCCCAGTCCTAAAAAGTTTTCATTTTCAAAGCAGTCCGCTCATCTTTCCCCCTTTAGTTTGCCACAGTCATCCCAAGTCGAAAGAGAAATTAGCAGAGAGCCCTAAACAAGTTGGACAGCTGTTTATTATCATCAGGACAGCATGTCTTAAAGGTGTCACTTATGATACCCGAGTAGTAGATCAGCTGTCAATAAATCCTCCAACCCAAACAAATTCACAGCTCCCTTTTGGAATTAAATCTCAATGCCAATTCTCCCGCTGGCACCTTCCCCAGAAGGATTTAACCCTTTCTTACACAAACCCCAGACCTGTTTTTTATTCCCAAGCTTTTGCAAAGAATATTGGATCCCCTCCCCTCCCTACTCAGAGATCTGCTTGGGGAAAGGCTAAGGATGTTTCAAGGAGTAAGTATATACAGTAAGTAGCCCTTTCAGTCAGGAAGAAACAGTCCTGATGTACGATGCATGGCTTGCTGTCTCTTGGGCTAGCAACCAGCTTTGGTTTTTGAAGTGCTGCTTCTTTAAAAAGAGAGAGAGAGAGAGAGAGAGAGAGAGAGAGAGAGAGAGAGAGAGAGAGAGAGAGAGAGAGAGGATCCCGGCTAGCTCGCCTGCTGCAGTAGCAGTTCAACAATGTTGAGCGTCACAGGGAGCAGCATAAATAGCAGGCATAAGTGAATGCAAGGATTGGGAGGGCACACATTTCAAACATACTTAGTGAGGTTTCTCGCTCTCGCTCTCTTTCACACAGTCATCCCAGATGCTCTGATCACTGGGTTTTGCACCGTTTCCTTGTGTCTAGGAAGATCCTGTGGAGACATTTTCACCAAGCCACCCATTATTTATTTACTCCACTCAAGAAAGAAGAAACTTCATCAACTGGAATTTCACATAAGTCAGGTTTGGATCTGGAATTTCCATTTTTAGATGGAGTTTATTTATCTTTCTGGGGAAACTCCTTGAAATGTGTGTGCTGGTCACCTGAGATGAAAGATGTAGCTGAAGGTCAGGAAGGATAGTTCTTATTTCTTAATGCCTCCAAGGGCTGCATTATGCCTTGGCAGTTGATATCAAAATGCAAACATTGTATGTATATGTTTGTTTGTGCCTGTGCCTCATTTTTGACATGCTGATGCTCTTACACTGCAATTTGTGTCTTTTCTTCTTCTTACCCTCAACTCAGGAGGATCTTTTGTGTTTTCTCATTGTTAGGAAGGTGTGTTATCGTCTGGGTCTTATTAGCCTATTTCCAAACTGAGCACACATCAAGATATACTTTAGAAGTAGCATCATTGTGCCACTTCTAAACTAGGGCTGGTATTTGGGGCAAATTAGAAGTGTTATTATTATATGTGATACTGGATTGAATGTGCAGCTTTTTCATTCATTCATTCATTCATTCATTCATGTGTGTGTGTGCTTGTGTGCGTGTGTGTGTGTGCATGGAAGAGGAATTTGACTCCAATGGGATATTTCACCATCAAAACAAATACAGAAGGATTTTCCTCAGTACTGCAGCAGGGGGAGGAAACAGTTACATCCCCCCTTCCATACCTACTATGATACTGATAATAGCTCCCCAGCCAATGCTATTTGCATTTTGTCAAAGCTGCAAGTCGAATGCAAAGTGGGGCTACATTACAGGTAAAAGGCATAGGACTAGGCTGCCTTAATCCTTGGAGTAGTACTATATGTATCAAAGCAAATGGACTATCTCAGTCTTTTTGTCTATGAATGCATTGATCTAATTTGCCTGAAGTGCCTCACTAACCTGTTCTTTGATGAAGACTGAACTGCTTGTGTTAAGGATAGAGGAACTTTAGAAGTGTGCGATCCTCAAGAGAGGCAAACAAGATAATTTAAATCTCTGCCTCCACATCTGTTAAGAAGCAAGCCTCAGTTTAAAATGCTACCCTTTTACTGAGTCTGGACAAAAATGCCCCCTGCTATGTCACATTGCTTTGTAACGTAAGGAATTGTGCTGGGCGCTGGGCGACAGATCTGTGCTCAAGCCAGGCTGGTGACACTTTCAACACCTGCTGTCTCCAGCACAGATAGTTTCCTTCATGGCAAAAGCCTGAAAGTACTTTGTTATCATTTGTTCCTCGGAAATATTAATGAAATATATTAATGGTCCCCCCCCCCTCTCCAAATCAGTAGAGAGTGTGTGGAGGAGCAAATGTGTCTTGGAGGTCTGTCAAAACTTCATGCATGATTCTATATTTTTGTGACCCGTTTTCAGCCTTCTCAGGAAACACTATTAAGAAATGCAAAAACAAACATTGGGCAGTACAGACCATGGGGGGAAAATCACTTATTATTGCCTACATTTATGTGAACTGGGAGTTGGAATCAAACAATGTCTGGAGAGCCACAGGTTCTCCACCCCGACGTACAAGATCATGGGGAAAAACATGGTTTGGACTGGTGATGTGTTCTCTCTGTGCTAAATTGCTGCGATCGCAGTGGCTCCCCCAAAAAATGTCTCTCTGCTGGTAATTCCTATGTGAAAGGGCTCAGTAAATATGCTTTCAGAAATCCACAATGCACAGCAGCCTCTTTCCCCTTCCTGCTCATTGCCTGTTTGCACTGGCTGAGCATCTCCTACATCGAATACCCCACCACCCTTAAACATGCTCACATTTCATAGGTTGGTAGGATTGGGCACCAAATAGCCCATCTCTTCTGAAAAGAAGCAAGGTGCAAAGAGCTTCTCTTTGTGAGTAGCGGGGGCTGGTATAGGTGCCTTTCCCTGCTGCCTATAGATAGGGGGCAGGTGATGAGGGAGGGCGTGCCCATGACATTTTTTTTTTTCCTGCTCTTTCAGGTGTGACAGCCATTAATGCTGCCCCACGGCAGCCATCTGATGTTGCATCCTGCCTCACATGGCATCCATTTTTGTGTTATGCCATGTCCTGCAACATTCATTTTGTGAGTCCACCTTTGTTGTTGTTTAGTCGTTTAGTCGTGTCCGACTCTTCGTGACCCCATGGACCAGAGCATGCCAGGCACTCCTGTCTTCCACTACCTCCCGCAGCTTGGTCAAACTCATGTTCGTAGCTTCGAGAACACTGTCCAACCACCTCGTCCTCTGTCGTCCCCTTCTCCTAGTGCCCTCAATCTTTCCCAACATCAGGGTCTTTTCCAGGGAGTCTTCTCTTCTCATGAGGTGGCCACCTTACACCATCTCAAAATTCCAAGTGTGCCCATGGAAGACCCCTGCTGTTCGGGGTGAACATGGAAATCACTTTTGCTGGACAAGATTACTGGTATATTCTAGTCTAGCATCCTGCTCCCCACTATGCTAAACCCGATGGCCACATGGCAATGGCCCTCCCCTGTTGTTGTTCTTCTGAGCAGCCCATCTGATTCTGGAGGCTGACAATACTTCTTTTCTAGCGTTTGTTACTCTGACACCCTTCTGAAACCATCACCCAACTTTATGGCAGTAGCCAGTCCCACAAATTAACTTCGCACAGCCTGCAACAAATTGGTGAAATTCTTTGCCACAAGGTGAGATGAAGGACTCTTGCTGAGAGGGCTTTAAGAGGAGACTGTGGAGGTTGAGTTGTAAGAAACTGGCAGTAAGAACCCCAGTTGCACACCTCTGCCAGTGCGCCATTACCAGCCAAAGCATCAAAAACTCTTGACTGGATTCCAATGTCTCCTATTTTTTTAAAAAGATAGAAGACAAATCAGTACACATAGGTTTTGAAAATGTGCCTGTCTGGTGGTTCAACATGAGAATGTTGTGCCAAGCAGTACCACTGGGTAACAGCATGCCCACGATCGCCACCTCATCCCAAACTGATGACAAGCCTGGAAGTCAGCCTGGGCTCCTTGAAAAACAGAGGCTGAGTCATGTGGCCATTTCTTTAGCCACATAGAAATACAATTCATTATTGGTGATTCATTTTTGAAGAGTGTGAACAGTTTACCAAAAGCTGTTGGGGTTCAATTTAGTAAAATGTATTATTTGCCTATAGCAGGCATAGGCAACCTTGGCTCTCCAGATGTTTTGGAACTACAACTCCCATGATCCCTGACCACTGGCCCTGTTAGCTAGGGATCATGGGAGTTGTAGTTCCAAAACATCTGGAGAGCCAAGGTTGCCTATGCCTGGCCTTTGGAGCCAGGGTGGTTGCTTTATGTTTGGTTTGGTTTGGTTTGGGTTTTTTTTGCAAGAGTTGCATTCATCCTTGGCCAACACTCTGGAGTCTGAATGCCAGCAGTAGGTATGACTATCTCACATTCTTGCATGTGTACATGTATACCCGTTCGACAAAAGACACACACACACACACACACACACACACACACACACACGTGTGTTCTCCCTCCTCAGCTGATCTGTGCAGATTAACAGAAGAAAGGGTTATCACCCATCTCATCAAATGACTGGCCTGATGAGTGCTGGGCTAAGCAGGAAAATAATAATAATGCTGGGGTGAGTGGAGAGGGTTAAATCTCTCTGCCTAGCACAGTACTCTAATGGAGATGCAAATCATTCCCTACTAGCTCATCAGATCAGTCATTTGTTTCTGGGGAGGAGACAATCAGCCCCCTCATTTCAGCTAATAGGGACACAAATCCCCCCTCCCTGCTTATTACATTATTAGTAGTAGTAGCATTACTATTATTATTAAAATTTGTATACCACTCTTCACCCAAAGATCACAACATATCACTGCAATTGATGAGGGTCTGATGAGCAGAGAGTAGGCGTTTTTTATCTCCAGGAAAGCACAGTGAGCCATGTTTATTATGTTTCCCCTCTTGCTATCACCATAAAAGTTGTTTGGGTCTTGGAGGACCAGAAACATTTGCCCAGGGGGAGCCACCCCTGCTATAGAGCACCTTTGGCACCTTGGACAATGCTCATTTCTGTAATCTGCTGGTGGCACCTAAGGCATCTAAGGTATCTAAGGTAGGAAATATCTTGTTCTACGAATGCAGAGAGTTGGACTAGCTGTTCAGAAAATCAGAATGAGAAGGGGACAAATTCCTAACTAGCTAACAAAACTCAGGCTGCCTGCCAGTTTGCAACCCTGTCGCTTATCCAAACTCACAGTCTAGACTGAAGTTGAAACGTCCACCTTTGCAGCCCTCCCGTTCTGTGATTCTCCTTACCTTAACACTGTTTCTTCGTGTTCTTTCTCTAGAATAAACCACTTGGTGTAAACTTCGGGGAAGCTGCCTCTGCTTCGGCACAAGCAATAACAGCTGAAAAATGAAGCCTGTTCTGCCCTCCTTATTGTGCCCAGAATGCCCAGCTGAGATGAACTCACTTTGCACTGCTCATGGGCTGCTGAGTTAGATCATTTAAGAGGATGGAGGGCACAGTCTCCTCAACAGCGAGGGTGGGCACAGATAAGGGCAACCTACTCAGAAGCAACCCCAACATTTCCTACAATACAACCTGGGACGGGGCCTCCACAGAGGACTTCATAGCCACCTGCACCATCGGGACTATCCTCTCCATCATGTGTGTTATTGGAGTGACAGGCAACATCTACACCTTGGTGGTAATGTGCCACTATCTGAGATACTCTGCCTCTATGTACATCTACATCATCAACCTTGCCCTAGCAGACCTACTCTACCTTCTCACCATCCCTTTCATTGTCGGGACATATTTCACCCGGGGATGGTACTTTGGAGAAGCTGGGTGCCGGATCCTTTTCAGCTTGGATTTCCTCACCATGCACACCAGTATTTTCACCTTGATGGTGATGAGCACAGAGAGATACCTGGCAGTGCTGAAGCCCCTGGACACCGTGAAAAGGTCCAAGAGCTACCGGAAAGCCATTGCCATCATCATCTGGGTTGTGTCTCTGCTCCTCACCCTCCCAATGCTCATCATGATCCAGCTGGTAAGAGAGGACAAGAACATCTGCCTCCCTACCTGGAGCAAAATGTCCTACAAGATCTACATCACCATCCTCTTCTGTACCAGCATTGTGGGTCCCGGGGTTGTCATTGGGTACCTTTACATCCGGCTGGCAAGGACTTACTGGGTGTCCCAAACGACTTCTTTGAAAGAGACCAAGAGGCTGCCCAACCAAAAAGTGCTGTACTTGATCTTCACTATCGTGCTGGTCTTCTGGACCTGCTTCCTGCCTTTCTGGATATGGCACCTCCTCTCCCAATACATCGACCCCCTCCCAGTGTCTCAAAACGCCACCAGGAACATCAACTACCTGACCACGTGCCTGACTTACAGCAACAGCTGCATCAACCCTTTCCTCTACACCTTGCTGACCAAAAACTACAAAGAGTACTTGAGGAACAGGCAGCGATCCTTTAACAGCAGCAGCGGCTACTTCCAGAGGAGAAGCAGGTTCCAGAGGATCTCTGGGAGATCGTGGTCCACAAGCAGCCAGCACTACACGGAGACCTTTGTGCTCCCTCCCATTCCTGGGGGGAACAGCAGTCCCTGAAAGGGGGAGGGAATATCCCCCAAGCACTGGCTATCCTCATGGGAGCCTGGACTGAGAGGCTGCTGTGTTGTCAAATGGCAAAAGCAGAGATGCAAGGTGGCATTCAACTAAAATTTTCCATCAACACAAGGATCACTGCTTGCACAGTAGGTCTTTCCCTCTCCTCCCCCAGAGGCTTGGTGGGACCCCTAGGACAGATTTAGGGGGTGTGCATGGGGGGGGAGGGAAAACACTCGCAAAAATCCTTGTGCTGACAGAAGATTCACTTAGTGCTCCGTTGGATGCAACACAAAGTATCAAATGGGTGTCATAGAATAGACATGTCCTGACATAGAGTATGATCTTCTATCAGGGGTGCCAAAATATTGGAGGGGCCCAGGTAAGCCCTGCCCCTCACAATCAATCACAAGACACATTTGAATGGCAATGCCCATCAACTTGGGGGAGGGGCTCAAATATTTTTTGGGAGGAGCCAATGGGACCTTAGCCCCTAGGAGTTGCCTCTTATGTCTCCTAGAGTTCCCAATCCGCTGCTTTTTAGATGTAACTTTGGGTGAACTTTCTCAATCACAAAAACATGTAATGCATCCCAACTATCCCATGACGTGTCAACTTAAATTATTGAACCAATGTTTGTCAAAAGGTTTATTTTATTTTATTACTGTTGTTTTGAAGTATATCACCCAAGCAGTCGTTTGGGAAAATAAGTGAAATCAATAAAGAACTGAGACTACAGTTTGTGATCATGTGTGTCTTGTTGTGGCTGAGAACCAACAGAGCAGTTGAGTTTGGGGGAAATGGTAGGGGTCTTTTATTGAATACATTGAGGCTAGTTTCGTGTCTGGGTGCATGATACTTCTCTTAGTCTGTTTAGCTGCCCTGCTACTACCTCACCCAGACACCCAAGGAGGTTCCTCGGTTTCCATAGCTAGGCACACAAGGACAGCAGCTTGCTGAAGCTAGGCAAGTTTAAGTCTCGTCAATGCCTGGATGGGAAATTGCCGAAAAACCACACATACACTGCCTTGAATTCCACGATGGAAGAAAGGCAGGAAAGAAGTGCAAGTAAATAAATAGCTGGCTGGCACAGTTTGATGCACACTCTTCCTCATTAAAGCCTTTTTCAATCTACCACATCTCTCTTATCATATCAAATCTAACATGGCATGATGGCATTATGACTTGGAGCTACCCAGGGTCAAGCCAAAACATGCCAAACAAATGCAGTTTTTGTTGAGGCAAGGGAAACAATTCAGGTGCAGCTTTGCTAGCAAATTTGCAAAGCTAAGCAGGGTTGGGTATGGTTTCAAACTGGATGGGGAACTACGTGCATTGCAGTGGGTTGGATTAGATGACCCTTGGGGTACCTTCCAACTCTACAATTCTGTGATTTTATGATATGCTTGATATAGATGATAAGTAGTGTTTATTGGTCAGAACAGATAGAGTTACACCAGATCATTCCTCTCTGTATCTCAAGATCGGCTGGGTAGAAGTTGTCAGCACTAAGTATCCATGTAAACATGGCTAATCAGTCACACAAAGCCATATTTGAAGTTAAAGAATGGCAGAAACCTGGTAAAATAATTTTCTGGCCTGAAGCTACAGCTGTCAATCACAAACTAAACTGCTGCCGCTGCTGCTTCCCCCCCCCCCCCTGCACTCCTGGTATTTCTTTTTTATGGGCTAGCTCAGGGGGGTGGAGAATGTATGAACTGAGAATGGTTTCTTCGCCATAACTCACTTTAAAGAACTGAAAATATGAACTGCAGCCCCAGTGGGTGAAATGTTCACTGCACAGTCACTGGAGCCTGACAAAAGAGATGCCTGCCTCCTTGTCTGCGGAGATGAATAGCTTGGATAAAGGCCTTGCAAAATAATGATTGCACCTTATCAGTTGGTTATTTCTGGTAAAACGTATCTACTTTCAAACAACTAAGACTGTGCCTTTACATTCTCATGCTTTCCCCCAGAATACAAAAGGCAGGAATGTCAGCATGTCACCTCTGATTTTCAGTTCTTTGCGGGACAGAAGGAAGAAGGGCGCTCCGTTGTATTCACACAGTGTGTGCAGGTGCATGTATGTGTGGTTTTGTGTGTTCAACCAGGAATAAGAGTGTTGGACAGCGACCCTATATACACTTCCTTGGGAGTAAGTCCCACCAAACTCAATAGGGCTTACTTCTTCTGAGTGGACCCTTAGTGCAGAATTGAAGTGTCGTTCATCATTTCCTCTTTACTTCCTCTCCACACAAATTATCTCTTGCAAAAGATACCCCCCCCCAAAAAAATGTATAAGACTGCTTTGGATGATGAGCAGCAGGGGGCACATTCCCAGCAAGTTTCAAAGTCAACAAATGCAGCAAGGTTGTAGTAAAAACACTAACTTGGAGAAGCATCACGACCTCCCTATTACAAGAATTCCTTATAACAGGGGATTCAAAACTGGGGTCCACAAGCTTCATTCAGAAAGGCCACTTACAATTCTGTGGAATTCAGATTGCGATACCATAAAATGCAATCTAAGGAGGGGGAGGCGGGAAGAAGCAGTGGAGATACTAGCATGTAGCATCTAGCACACTGCATTACAAATCCTGCAATGGGCAGAAAGGTCATTAAGTTGTCTGCCAAGACCCTCAGCAATTTTCAAGTGGCTCATGGGGCGAAAGGTTTGGGAGCCACTGTCACTTTGGTTTCAATGCACACCTCTTTCCTGTGATCAGTCATTTGATTCTCACATCCTTGTCCATAGTCCTGTGGAGGAACAGAAGTGAAGGTCAAGTTAAGAATATCAAGAATGAAGGGCTGCACTTATAGTGTGGGAGTCTTTTTTTTTAAGTAAACAAGAAAAGAATTCCAAAAGAATTTTCAAACAATATGTCTAGATGCTACATGCTCTTTAACAACATAACGTGAGTTCCTCAATGCATATTGATTAACGTTCCCAACCCCATACTACTGGGTTTACTAAGCTGAAGCTCCATGTTTTAGGCCTTGGATACTGAAATAATAAGAAACTCTCCTTAAGTATTCAAAGAATATGTTTCCCACATGATATGTTTCCCACCGAGACCACATAACACCAGTCTTGAAAGACCTACATTGGCTCCCAGTACGTTTCTGAGCACAATTCAAAGTGTTGGTGCTGACCTTTAAAGCCCTAAACAGCCTTGGTCCAGTATACCTGAAGGAGCGTCTCCAACCCCATCGTTCTGCCCGGACACTGAGGTCCAATGCCGAGGGCCTTCTGGCGGTTCCCTCACTGCGAGAAGTGAAGCTACAGGGAACCAGGCAGAGGGCCTTCTCGGTAATGGCGCCCACCCTGTGGAACGCCCTCCCATCAGATGTCAAGGAAATAAACAACTATATGACATTTAGAAGACATCTGAAGGCAGCCCTATTTAGAGAAGTTTTTAATGACTGATGAATGTATTTTTAATCTTATGTTGGAAGCCGCCCAGAGTGGCTGGGAAAACCCAGCCAGATGGGCAGGGTAGAAATAATAATTTATTTTATTTATTTATTAACTTTATTATTATTATTATTATTATTATTATTATTATAATAAAATAAACCCAATCATAACCCACACACTTGGAATTAACAGAAGGAGCAACTTCTAGGCACAGAATATGTAGTCTCAATCAGGCTGGGGAGCTCACCTATCTCATTTAGACACTGAGTATGCAGGCTTCAAAATGACCAAAAGGCTGGACAGCCATCTGGCTTGATCACATTACTTCCACAGTTTAGCTTCAAGTGATCTCAGCCCATATTTTCTGAGCTTTGTTTATGCCAAAATACACTGTTATGCCCTTAATTTTTTTTGGTACAGCTTCCCGTGCCAAAGAGATGTTGAGACCAATAAATCAAAAACAGGCAGTATTTTCCAAACCTAATTGCTGCATCTAGGATTTCTTTTGAGTCACTGTTGAGCACTCTGTTCTCGGAGTAACGGGTTTGTTTTGCTCCATGATTAGAACTGCAGATATCAATGCAAAGGATGTCTAAGCCCTTACAGGGATTGCAGGCAAGAGAGGATAACAGATGAAGAATCGTTCAGTCTTAAAACTGGTCAATAGGTATTTTCACCAAGTGATTCGCTTTGTCGAATTTGGAACAATGCATTTCCGAGTTATCCCACTGCCAACAAGGAGAGAAGAACCATCCAAGTATAAGTAGGTCCATAGACTAGAAGAAATACTGTAAACGTCATGAGAGTAGCTGAGCACTACCCACTTTCTCCTCGCCTATCTCTGAAGTTCTGCCGGCTTCTGGGGATGTTTTCATTACCCCAGTTTCAGGCTGGCCTAATTGAGGCTCTTGATGATTGGCCCCCCCTCCAGGGAACCATGGGACTTAGGATTGTAAATCTCTAGGTGTCCCATTCTGCCTAATAATAATAATAATGCCTGGCGTGCTCTGGTCCATGGGGTCACAAAGAGTCGGACACGACTAAACGACTAAACAACAACAACAATAATAATAATACAGTGGTACCTTGGTTCTTGAACTTAATCCGTTCGACGCCTGAAACCATTCGAAAACCAAGATACGGCTTCCGATTGGCTGTAGGAGCTTCCTGCAATCAAGCAGAAGCTGTGTCAGATGTTCAGCTTCCAAAAAATGTTCACAAACCAGAACACTTACTTCTGGGTTTGTGGCGTTTGGGAGCCAAAACGTACGGGTACCAAGGCGTTTGAGAACCAAGGTACGACTGTAATAATAGCCCACCCTTCACCCTAATGTCCCACGGCAGGTTACAACAATTAAAATATAAAAATGCAATATTAAAAACAGTGTAAAATAACTTCAAATACCTCATGTGGGGGGCCTTTCTAATGGCTGCTGTGGAAAGAGCTCAGGCTTCTGCTACAGCAGAGGTCCCGCAGCAACTGCACTTCTCTCTGCCAAGAACCCTCGACCACCCCACCTTTAGCACTTTAATTAATAGTTAAAATGCTTATTTGTAAAATATTCATCCATCTACCATGCCTCAACATGAGCTCATTTAAAAGCTATCTTTTTAAAATCGAATGATGACCTGGTTACCGCACAGTAACACTAATAACTAAGTGCTGGTGACAAAACTAAAGAGCAAACTGAGAGGTGCAACTGTATTTGTTCTGTGTACAGTTTTCACAGCAGTAAGTGCTGTAGAGTGTGGAGGAAAGTCACATGTCATGCAAAAATGCAGTGGCAGAGAGGTCCATGGTCCATGGTCCATGGCAGCAACCAAGGCTGTTTAGAGAATTGGCTCCCTTTCGTATTGTACTCCTTCATATTAGCAAACGAAGGCATACCTTTGACCAACTGCTGCATAGTGGTTGGAATTAGACATGCTGGATCCAAAGCTGTTCCAGGATTGACCCATCTGAGGCCCTTCTGCTGCACCATCCAGGCACAGCAAAAAAAGCCACACCCCAACCTTGCACCCTGACAAGCAGAAGCAGGCAGGACTCTGGATGCAGCAATGGCTTTGCTGCTTGGATTGGCCTGACCTCTTGCAAGCATTATTCTGTTATGTTGCATGGGTTTTCACACTGTAAGTCAGGGTTGAATTTAGTTGAGTTTGTAAGTTTCCATTTAATGCTGTTTCTGTACTGCATGGGACAACATGTTCCAGTTTTTGCTGGGGGGAAATGTTGTTGTTGTTGATGATGATGATGATTAAATTTCTATTCCACCCTTCATCCAAGGATCACAGGAAGGTTTACAATATAAAAACACAAAAATACATAGCATAGTAACAAACAAAAACAATATCCCCACAATATTATCTAACTATAACATTATTGGAAAAAAATAAATTGCTCTGTTAGTCAATATTCCTGGTACCTGGGATGTTAATGTAGGCTGCAGTTCCAAGCACCCTTATCAGTGAGTAATGTTCTATTGAGAGAAATGGGGCTTACTTCTGAGTAAATATGCTTTGGATTGTGCTGTTAGTCAAGTAGTTTAAAAGATTAATTGGATTATCATTTCTAGAAACAGAGTTCTGATGTGCCTAATGTTGTTTTCAGATTTTGTGAAGAATTGCTAAAGTGTAGATCTTATTTTATGTTTCTATTTCGATCCACTGATGCTCAAGAACCTCAGACTGGATGTTATACAGACAGTTTAGCAGCACTGCGATAATTTTTACAATTCCCTGAGCTGGCAAATAAGATGCCGACATGATTTTACTCATCTAGTGTTTTGGGAATATCCCAAAACACTAGATGAGTAAAATCATATCAGTGATTTTTAAATTTATTCCCAAAACACTGAATGAGTAAAATCCTCCTTCATTGCATTCAAAAGCACTCACCTCAGTTTTAGAATAATTAGTATACAGTGTATTCTTGTTACAACACAGAGTTGCTGGCAGCCTACTACATAAGCCCACCTGAGTATAAGGGAATACAAACAAATGTCACTTGCAAAAACAAATGTAGATAGTTTTCTTTTCTCTATAATTGGGGGGGGGGGACTTGTCACCACTGAGCTCCACAACAATTTCATAGAATCACAGAACTATAGATTTGGAAGGGACTCCCATTCCACACACCCCTCTCTATTGTCTGTCCAGAGAAGCTAGACTTCCAGCCAGGAAAAAGCACTTAACCGAGGATGCAATGCAAAGCCAGCGAGAGGTGTGGCCTGGAGAAAGAAGGTGTGGTCTGGGGAGGGTCCCAAGCACCAGATAAAGAGGCCTGCATTTGGCCCTTGGCATGAGGTTTCCCATCCCTGAATTAAGGAGAAATAAGGTCTATAACTGCCTATCTTTTAAGCACACATCTATTTTGGCCCTTACTAAACTTCAAGCAGGGTAGCTGTGTTCAGCCCACTTTCTTCAACAATAAACCTTAATAAGGCTAGATTAATGCTCCAGTGCTTGGAGCAGGGACACAGCCTGCCTGGAACTAAAATTAACAAATAACTAGGATGACAAAACGGAGCAGAGATCAATTTTCTGGCATTTCCCATTGGAGCTCTTTGGCATCTTAAAATAACACAACAGCAAAATGAGAAGTCTCCAGAGAAACCGTTGCTTCTCTAGCGGAAAAGTAGATTTCCCATGGCAAATTTTCTCCTGATGGGACAAAGTGTCACCATATGATCAGGAATAGAATTTACAGTACATGCTTTGTAATGATAGAATGCTGAAAAAGCCATTCACCAAGTCCGACTTTGCATGCATCATTGTGGGACCCACTGACACCATCCCTACCTTCAGCTACAACCCCTGAATAACCACTGCAACATCCTAGAAACAGGTTCCACCAGCATCCATCTGCAAGGAACATGGGGTCAATTCATAAACAAGGTTCGCTCAAGTAATTTTGGTACCCACAGTAGAACATCCAAGTGGAATCCCAACCACCCTGATCTCTGCCATGAATGTGAGTCAGACTCCACCAGGGAACTCCACGGAAATGAATAGGAGCTGCATGTGTGCATGTGTGTGAATGCATGCACATGCACATTCACACACATGATTTTGGGGGCATTTTTAAGGGTTTGCATTTGCACACAGCAAATGACTGGGAAATGATGTCGCAAGAGTCAGCAAGGTTTGTTGGCTAAAAACTCAGATTTTTTCAGCTCAGGTGGATTGCATATGGACCTCACTCAGGAAAGTAACACCTAGCTGGCTCGCACAGACCAGGAGATACCACAAAGGTCATTATAAGTGATAGCATTTGCTGAAGAACGTTATTATATTAAGGAACTCCCTGGTCCATTTCCATCATCTCCAATGGCATGCTAGAAAATGCCTGAAAAGTTTTATTATGTTCATCACTCTGTGAATATGGAAGAGCCTCTTGTGTTGCTGTGTATGATAAGAGATGGATGAGGTGCACATTCCACTTGCATGCATCAGGCGCAAAGGAGCATGCAATTATCTTTGGCATCAGTCTCAGGTGCCGAAGGGATATTTATAAGTGTGCCCTATTCAGTGAAAGAAAAATATACACAGGCTAAGTTACTTGACAGCTACTTCCTTTTTCTGAAGTGAAGTGGAGAACACAGAACAGGACTTTGCAATATGTGATCAATTCTTGGCAAGTTCTTCCTTCCTGCATACAGTATATGGTTTTTGTGGTTTCAGCTGACAACTCTAGAATAGATGTTGCAACGGTCCGCGCTTATGTACATAGGATAATGCAAAACAATGTTTCTGACTGCACCAGACCAAGACAGTTTCCAGTCCTGAAACCTTAAGCTAATTCTAGGTAGATTGTTGTGCATTCTGTGTCTCCTCTGCAGCTTTTTAGAGAAGCCCCATTTAATGTAAGAGCAGTGTCCGTCTCACTAAGGGTCAGAGAAAGCAGAGCCAACATTGAACAACTTGGGATCACACAGTGAGGCTGGCTACAGCCCTAGCATTAGCAAAGCCCAGGGTGAAGATGGCAGATTGACTCTGAATTAAGTAAGTCTTGTCTCTTACATTTATGTTTACTATATATAATAGCCTGAATTTCTGATCTGGAGCTGATCTGAAAGCTTCTCAGTTCTGCTTGCTCAACCCATTTATCTCTGAATTTGGAAGGCATTTAAAAGGTCTTTATTCACTGCACTTGCTGAGCTGGGCACTGCAACGTTTCTGCAAGACTGCATTTGAAACATCGTTCTCTGTTTTTAATTTACAAGGAAGCAGTGACCATAGAAATCCATTATAGGGAGAGTGAAGATTTTGGGAAGCCGAATTACGATGGCCAAATGCTTTTTGCTCTTTGATAGACTCCAAACCTTTTTTGTAAATGCAGGTTCTTCCATTTTCTGCCGCTTTGGGAGTAGATGCAGTGAGGTGCTCATTAGATTGTTCTGGGATGTTGCCATCATTGCCATTAGCTGATGAAGATAGCTGAACTTTTAAAAGATGGAAAGCAGGAGAAAGTAGTTGAACCCTAGAAGTAAATCCCATTATCATGGAGTCACATTACCATTATAGGAATGTCAGTGGGCTTATTCACATATACTACACTGTGAACACAGGCACAAGCTGCCTCTGCATAGGTACAAGTGTTCATGTGAAAGGGTATGCACTTGCTGATGGGTAGAGCTCAACTAATGTGTACACAGGGTCATACCACACATACGGTAGTATGGAACAGCCCTACCTCATGTCAAATAAACAACACCAGTAGGGGGACCACAAAACAAACAGATAGGGCAGAAGACACAAAACAAGCACCAATATCACCATGAGCATGAGCTCAGTCCTCGCAGCATGCCAGTGATTCTACACTCCTCCTTAGCACTTCAGATGATCCAATAATAATAATAATAATAATAATAATAATAATAATAATAATAATAATTTATTTATACTCCGCCCATCTGGCTGGGTTTCCCCAGCCACTGTGGGCGGCTTCCAACTGAATATTAAAACAGTACAGCATTAAACATTAAAAACTTCCCTAAACAGGGCCGCCTTCAGTTGTCTTCTAAAAGTTACTTATTGCCTTGACATCTGCTGGGAGGGCATTCCACAGGACGGGTGCCACTACTGAGAAGGCCCTCTGTCTGGTTCCCTGTAACCTCACTTCTTGCAATGAGGGAACCGCCAGAAGGCCCTCGGTGCTGGATCTCAGTGTCCGGGCTGAATGGTGGGGGTGGAGACGCTCCTTCAGGTATACAGGGCCGAGGCTGTTTAGGGCTTTAAAGGTCAGTACCAACACTTTGAATTGTGCTCGGAAACATACTGGGAGCCAGTGTAGATCTCTCAGGACCGGTGTTATGTGGTCCCGTCGGCCATTCCCAGTCACTAGTCTAGCTGCCGCATTCTAGATTAATTGCAGTTTCTGGGTCACCTTCAAAGGTAGCCCCACGTAGAGCGCATTGCAGTAGTCCAAGTGGGAGATAACCAGAGCATGCACCACTCTGGCGAGACAGTCCACGGGCAGGTAGGGTCTCAGCCTGTGTACCAGATGGAGCTGGTAGACAGCCGCCCTGGACACAGAATTAACCTGTGCCTCCATGGACAGCTGTGAGTCCAAAATGACTCCTAGGCTGCGCACCTGGTCCTTCAGGGGCACAGTTACCCCATTCAAGACCAGGGAGTCCTCCACACCTGCCCGCCTCCTGTCCCCCCAAAATAGTACTTCTGTCTTGCCAGGATTCAACTTCAATCCGTTAGCCGCCATCCATCCTCCAACTGCCTCCAGGAACTCACACAGGACCTTCACCACCTTCACTGGTTCTGATTTAAAAGAGAGGTAGAGCTGGGTATCATCCACATACTGGTGAACACCCAGCCCAAACTCCCTGATGATCTCTCCCAGCGGCTTCATATAGATATTAAAAAGCATGGGGGAGAGAACAGAACCCTGAGGCCTGAGGCATCCTAGTCATCCACCTCTCATCTGGAATGCAAAGGAAGATAAGCTTTCCCTGGGTTGCCCCCGACTGAGAGCCTTGTGCCCTTTGGCTTACGCCTCCAGCAAGAGCAAGGCTGAAATACCTGTCTGTGAGAGTGAGAGGAGACTCAAGCAGAAAACGCAGCTGAATACAGTTGCCCATTCTTCTTGCCGCTTCCCTCTGTGCATCCAGCAAGCATTGCTCCAATATGGTTTTACATACACTACCCACAGTCTAGAATATTTGGATATGAGATTTATCCTAAACACATTTACCTGGCATTAAGCCCCAGTGATTTAGATTTACTTCCAAGCAAATTTGTAATGCAAAATTCAGTGCAGTAGTCCCTTGACATCAAGGGATTACGTCAGTTTTGAACCAAGTACTCAAGTGTGAAGTGGTGTGTAAACTGCAGCCTAAGTCCTTCCCTATGTTCTGTATGACATAGGTGAAACTCAAATGACACCTGCCAACTCAGGCTCACACCAGAGGCACCCATCTGGGGGGTGGGAGGCTGAGACCCCCAAATTTTCAAGGAGGGGACTGGGCCCCCAATATTGAAAGCCCGTAGTGGCACCTGCTGGGCCTTCCCGTTGCTACGATGGGCACCAATGGGTCTACCTTCTGCAGAGGTGGACCTTGCTGGGCCTTCCCACAGCTGCAGGAAGCCCTGTCAGGCCTCCTGAGGTGTGGCATCTCACTGCGCCATGGACGTGATGCCACACGGTAAACTACAGTGCCCGGGGGGGGGCTGTGCATTGAATATACTTCAAAGGTATAGTTTATAGGCAGCCTCAGCTAATAATAATAATAATAATAATTTATTTATACCCCGCCCATCTGGTTGGGTTTCCCCAGCCACTCTGGCTTACAACAAAATATTAAAATACAATGGTCTGTTAAACATTAAAAGCTTCCCTAAACAGGGCTGCCTTCAGATGTCTTCTAAAAGTCTGGTAGATGTTTTTCTCTTTGACATCTGGTGGGAGGGCGTTCCACAGGACAGGTGCCACTACTGAGAAGGCCCTCTGCCTGGTTCCCTGTAACTTGGCTTCTCGCAGTGAAGGAACCACCAGAAGGCCCTCAGCGCTGGACCTCAGTGTCTGGGCAGAACGATGGGGGTGGAGACATTCCCTCAGGTATACTGGACCGAGGCCGTATAGAGCTGAGAAATAAAGAGCTGCCCACACCAGACAATGTAGAAACAAAGGGCACACCCATACAATCCATTTAAAGCACATAACTTCTCTCAAATTATCTTGGGAACTGTAACTCTGTGAGAAGTCTACTACAGTTCCCAGGATTCCTTGTGGGTAGCCATGTCCTTGAAATGTATGGTGTGGATGCGACCAAAGTCAATCGGAGACAGCAAAGAGAGTGTTTATTGCTCTTATTCTCTTCTGTGCATTTATTATTGGGGGAGAAAGTGGTGTTTTCCAAAGCACATAAAATACCACTGATGGTGGGTGGGAAAGGCTGTCTGCATGGGCAAAGATGGTTAGAATAAGCTCCCATTAACTAATTACCAGATAACAGGGTTGTATGTGGAGCTGGAACATTAGAGATGCATGGGGAAGCCAAATCATGCTCATTAATCCTATCTCTTTCACAGCTAGAGGCACTTAGCCAAACTTTTTCTTAGAAACGTATTTGTAAGAATAAAGTTCTTTCTGCAACTATATCTGGAGAACTGATTAATTTGTGTCTCCAAACGGTTTGATAACATATTTGTGTGTGTTTTTCTCTCTTTTTAGTAAAGAAGGAAGCATTATGGTTTCTTCTCCTACATGAAATGACGAGGCAGAGAGAAAATGGGGCACAGAGAGAATCCTAGAATTGTAGAGTTGGAAGGGACCCTGAGGATCGCCTAGTCCAACCTCCTGCAGTGCAGGGACATGCAGCTGTCCCATTCGGGGATCAAACCTGCAACCTTGGCATTATCAGCACCATGCTCTAACCAACTGAGCTATCCAGGCTGTATAAGGACTTTCTCTGACAAGGCTGATAGGGACCAGGACAGGTGTTCTAGGTTGCACAGCTGACTCCTTTCCATTGCAAGAGTATACATGGAAGAAGAAGTATTTTGCCAGGACACTCCCCTCATCCCCAGTATCACTCTACAATGCCCAGTCAAGAACGTAGAAAGCTGTGGCCTTTAGAAACAATTTGATTTATTGATATGGGGCCTATTTTAATGAATAGTTATGCATATTCATGTCATTCTTGGGCTTTCTGAATGCATTCCTGTTATTGGCCAGCAATGAATCTTGTGAGGAGCGAATCTTCCTGAAGGACCCTCAGCTGAGCAAACAGTGAATCCATCTGCTCAGCTTACTAAGTGCCTTAATACAGTTAAGTATCTGTACCCTAGTAACTCCCCCCCCTCCCCAAATGATTAGCATATTAATCGCTTCTACAGTCCTTTCCATAACCTGCTTCTACCCATAAATATGGGGAGTGTGGGACCATACATTATGGCTTTGCTTGTGACATCATGTCACATGGCCTGCCCCCAATGGGGAGCCAACATATACAGCTGAATATGCTCCCCTTTCCAAATGCTAATTCATGGATATTGGGGGTGGAGTTAGCAAACACAGCCCACAACCCCTTAACAAGTTTAGTGCATATGAGAAAGCAGCTTGGGGAAAGGAATCACTTTGCCACAGGCTCTGCCATTTGCCGTTTACCAGGCACTCTAGCTGTTCAATGGTTTTGTAGAGTTAGGAGACATGCCATATTCCTACTTGCTGCTTCAATGCAGCGCACTAATAATAATAATAATAATAATAATTTATTTATTTATTTATACCCCAGCCACTCTGGGCAGCTTCCAACACAAATATTAGAATACACTAATTTCTTAAAGATTAAAAGCTTCCCTAAACAGGGCTGCCTTCAGATGTCCTCTAAAAGTCTGGTAGTTATTTTTCTTTTTGACATCTGGTGGGAGGGCATTCCACAGGGCGGGTGCCACTACCAAGAAGGCCCTCTGCCTGGTTCCCTCGGATATGGCCTGGTGTGGGCTTCAGCTAGTTCCTGCTTTCCCCCCTTTTTTGCAGGACTGGGAAGGAGAGATACATGCAGTTTAAGATGCAGATACAACTGGTTTATATAATGGTGGGTATTGTGGATTCCCCCCACACACACCCCTCCAGAATTAGTGCTGAAATGGATGTCTTTTGCTCACTCCCACAATTCAATCTTTGCATATACTTGGGCAACCAGGAAAGTGAACAGCTGACAGATACAACGGCCTCCAGCCCAAAGAAATTTCACTGAGTCCAAATGTGCTCCCCTACATCTATGTGTTCCCTCATTAGCATCTCTAATTCTTGGCGGCGCTCCATCTCAGATTATGCACTGCCCCAGGAAAACATTTGGAAACCCTCTGCAGGAAGCAGAGATATTGTAGGCAACTGCTGCTTTTGCAAGGCAGTCAAAGGCTATGTAGTGCAAGCTTTTACTTGTGTGGCTGGATGACGAATAGTTTGAGGGTCGGCTGGTAAAAAGGCCAGAAAAGTTGGAGGAGGAAAATAAAGGTCATCACAGGCAAGCAGAGCGATCACCACCACCCCTCCAGACCTGCCAGCAATTTGCAGGGGCATATGCCCAGACTAAAAACAAAGAATCAGTCTCAAGAAGCGGGGAAAGGTAAATTGCATCTGGATACATATCTACGAAGGGGGAAAACACTGAAAACAATCACCTCAAAATTATCTTCAATTTCATCCATTATGCAGTTCTTGGGATTTGTCAGAATGACCTAGGAGAAAAGAGAACTTTTAGAATAGATTTTCATGTTGTCCTGACCTAGGGAAAAAAATGTCCTGGAATCGGGAAGAAACCCCTGAGCCTCTCCTTCTAAGAGGGAACTGCCAAGGCCCACTGGTGATTTCATAGGAATATATCCATGCTAAATTATTGTGGTACTGATTTAGCATTCTTGAAATTACAAATGAAACAAGTGTGCAATTTTCTGGTAGAGAACTTGGCATTTAGAGGAAATTGATCTTGTGACCCGTTTTTAGATTTCACCATCTAATGAAGGTCTATAACTAGTAGAACTGCTAGATGCCGGGAATGAGCTGTTCCTGGCTAAAGATAGTATTTCAGTGGAGGAAGGAGGGGGAATTGAATCCTCTGTAGAGAAGCAGCTGCACTGCTACGGGTATCAAATAAAGCCATTATTTGCCGTTCTTTAGAAACTCTTCCTTCACAATGTGATCTTATCAGTGCCTTGATATTTAGGCTGTTTAGGTAAATCAATAAAGTTAAATAATTGGTGGCTCATTTAAAAAAAATTAATTAAACCAGCTCTCATTTGAAACAAACTGTTTATAATGTTTTCTTGACCGGATCCCTGGCCTCCAGCATCTGAAGATTCAGTTAACTCTTCACTGCCCACCTTCAAAATCTACTTGTGGATTTGCTCTTATTCTACACCAGTTAGATCTTCTCCTAGACTGTCCTACAGATAATTAACCACCTGCCAGTGCAGCAGAGAATCACATTGACCATCTTGTCTGTGGAGGAGACCATTGTTGAACATGAGGGTAGTTGCCATCAAGACTCACCAAAAAAAAAAAATCGCTTAATGCTATCTTATTCACCTAGACCTTCCCTGCAGTGGGACCCAGCCATGTCCATACTACTGAAGATGCTTCACTATTTTTCTATATTTTATTTTGCATACACTTACACGTCTTAAAAAGTCCACTGCTCTGGTGTTTTATATGTCAAGCGGTATAGAAATTCCTACAAATAAAAAAAATAGTGATTCGGCAGTTGCATAAAAGATAACTATGATAAAAACAAAAGACTACACGATGGCACTTTCATTCTTAAGAGGTCCTGCAGTCTATTGGAGAGAAAAAATATAGGGATATATTTGGCCCTTGTCTGTTGGGTTGCCTCTGTATTTGCTTTTTTTAAAAAAACCAACAACAACCACCACCAAACCCTCAATAACAAATTATTCTCAGAAAAACCACATTTGTTTAAATTATCAGTCTTTAGGATTTCCATCTCATTGCAATAGTTTCTGTTGCATGAATTCATTATCAAGATTTTCAAAAGGAAAGTAGTTCCTTCACTTCACAAGTTTTGAAATTGCACATATTTTATGAAAAAATGTAACTTACTGAGCATAATCTTCTGATAGAGAGAAGACTTCCCTACTTTACTATGAAATAACCTACCTAGAAGTTAATTTAGAAGCATGTGAGAAACATAAACAGATACTTGTCTGGAAACAAACATTCAAAATAGATCCAGCTCTGACTCCTTGGTGTTCAAATACTAAACTGTGGATTATAAAGAAGACATCTGGAGACATTACAATCACATCACCAAATCAATTATGATTGATGAGTAAGGTTCTCCATAAGGTTTTGTGTCACCCTATTGCCCAAATGATTTTGGGTCTGGCAAAGAGTTGTTTAAAGAGGATACACATTTAAATTTAATAAAGGGGGAAATGAGTACTGTACCATTCTTCTTGGACAACCAAATGTATCATTTTTAGCTCCACCTCAGAACAGTAAATAATGGGTTAGAAGCCACTTGGAAATTCCTTCTTGGAACATTACTGGCTGGAAAACTTGCTACCCTGAAGAGAAATTTTCAGCTTTCCTTAAGAAATATGATACCTGCCTTCCAGAAACCTGGACTACAAATTGTGTAGATGACAAAAAATATCTAAAGTAAGGTAGATAAGGTGGCCAGTTTTTAAGTGGAGATCTGCAGGTGAGCTCACCCTTTTGGCCAACAGAAAAGTTACCACTTCTTATTAAGAGATTGGGCTAGAAGCCACTTATGGTGATTTTAAAAAATGGTATTCTTGCTGATATTAATAAATAACCGTATATTCCAGTGTATAAGATGACTGGGCGTATAAGACGACCCCCAACTTTTCCAGTTAAAATATAGAGTTTGGGATATACTCGCCATCTAAGAAATATGACCTGGCGTAGAAGACGACCCCCGACTTTTGAGAAGATTTTCCTGAGTTAAAAAGTAGTCTTCTACGCAGGAATATACAGTATTTATATTCTGTCAAGAATTCAAACTGGCATACCATAATAATCTGAAATAGTTTGTGTTCTGTAATTTAGCTTTTGGAGTCCTGATGTGTTGGCTCCATTGTCAGTAGGGACATTAATGACAGTATTGGCGGAAATGCTAACAAAATGGCAAGACTTTTGCATATGGAAGGAGAAGGGTTTGGCTGGATCATAATAGGATCATAGTCTTTAATTGAAACTTAAGACCAGTAAATTGTCCTTTATATTCTTATGCTTCGTTATCCTTATATTTTATTGTCCCTATATTTTGTCACCCTTTGTTCATTCCTTCTGTTTGTATCCACATTGAACTGCACAAGAAAAGGGAGAGGGAATAGAAATATTTCAAATAAACAATGGCTAATGCTCATAGGAGCGCTGTGGGCATTTTATTTACATTCCTGTCTCTGGATTATACTTGTATACTCTTGCCAGGTGGAAGATACATTTATTAACGTTGATGTGCTTCTGCTTTTCTACTTCTGCCTGAGTTCAGTGATCACCAGCTGGCAAAAGTTATTCCAGCATTTTTCTGATGTGACAGGTTTAGTGATTGCTGGCTTTAGGTATCTTAGACGGGATGGTGCTCTTGCAGAAGAAATTAAGGATTGCTTGCTGGCAGAGTCTCTTTTAAAGATTCCCTTTTAAACCCTGAGAAGCCATCTCCCTGTATCAGAATATTGTATCAAAAAACATCCCAGCCCAAACTTCAACACCTGAATTGCAGAACGTTGTTTGATATGATCATGAGAGCTAAAAGAAAAGGTCAAGAGAAACGCAAAGACGGTGAAAACTGACTCCTTTGACTCTGCAGTAAAAGACTCTAGATTTGTCAAAGGAATGCAAAACAACAACAACAACAACAACAACAACAACAACAACAACAACCCTCTGCAACTTCTGTTCCCTAGAAGTCAACAAGTGTGAAACAGGCAAGGCATCCTTTTAACCAAAGGAGCTTCTTCCACTGGGAGGGAAGCAAAGCCAACTACCCAGACCAATACACAGCCTTCAATACTGTGATGAACCTGATTTTTTCAGAATAAGAGCTTAAAGTTCATTTAAGGAAACCAAGAAAAAAATGAGCACATGCACCATAACAATTGCCCCTGTCTCCTGGTCTTCTTGCACATGCATTCTGGGAAGTGAGGGATAACTTCTTCATCTCATGAAAATCTTCACATATTCTGGGTTGTATCCAACAAAGTCTTTCTGTCCACGCAAGGCCTTCTGCTTGTGCAATGGAACCTCCCACTCCTCCCCTTCCAACTCCCAAAATTTGTTCTAGGGGTTCTCCTAACATAGAGCAGATTTTCTGGGGAAAGGAGACAGATGGGAAGTTCCTTTGAGCAAACAAATCCTTGTGTGAATAGAACAGCTTCAATGGCTAAAACCCTCTGTTATATGCAAAGTTACCACTAAAACGCCTCAGGTTACAAATGCTTCAGGTTACAAACTCTGCTAACCTGGAAGCATTACCTCGAGTTGAGAACTTTGCCCCAGGATGAGAACGGAAATCGTGTGCCGGCGGTGCAGGGGCAGCAAGAGGCCCCATTAGCAAAAGCACGCCTCTAGTTAAGAACAGATTCAGGTTAAGAACGGACCTCCAGAACGAATTAAGTTCATAACTAGACTGTAATCCCAGGAGTGATACAACAGGTATGTACATTAGCCAAGCAGTGCAATTAGCAGCACATTGATGGCTTTAAAAAAATAAATCATAACACTTATTCCAGTATTTTTCCTGACTCAGAGTCTCCAGTGGGTTGTTTGGTACAGTTTATTTCCCCAAATCAACCACACAAAGAGGAGTAGCCTTGGAATTCTGAAGAATGAAGTGAGAAAGCAGATGGCAAAAAGAAAGCAAGAGCATACACCCAAGCTCCAAAAGGTTTATGTCATGGTCTGTAAGCACTGGAAAGAATTTGGTGTCTGTGTATAATTTACTCTGAGAAGCAGGCACCCGGCCAAACCTTCTACTCCCCTGTTCTCTTTGTTCTCAGGAATTCTGGATTGTTCCAGGCATCTGTCGCAATCCATCTCCTTTTTATCTCTGCATTCTACATTATGGTCTAATTATGGTTGTGACATTTTAAAATTCCATCACAGGCAACTCACAATTTGTGCAGGGGTTACGTTCCAAGGCACTGTGCATTTAAATGAAATCATGTATATTCGAAACACCATTGAAAAAACATGCAAACACCCTGTTCTACCCGGCCCTCGCCACATTCCACTCCTTTTTGTAACATTTTTGTGATGTTTTCGAGTCACTTCCAGGTTTGATGGAATGCCTGTGTGCGCAGTCACACACATATCGGATCCTGTACCACAGCTAAGCCATCTTGGAAGGTAGAATGGAGTTTTTATAGTGACAAGCTCTGGTCCTCAGGCCTCTTTGTCTACCAATGCTTACCAAGGAAAGTTAGTCACTGGCCACGGGCTTGTTATGTTTCGGAGTGGAAGGCAGCATACATATTACAATATTCTAGCAATTTGTGCACCTTAATTTTTACAAATGATTGAGAACCACAACTCCTATCCCCCTTTCCCAAGAGTATCAGGAACTGTTTGCAAAAATGAATATAATATTCATTTAGGATGGCAACCTCCAAAGCCATCAGCTTTCATCTTGCTAAACCACCAGGTTCCTCTTCCTTGCTTTCCCATTTCTGCCCTCCAAATGCCCGTGTGAATACTCCAAGTTACCATGCAAGATAACATACCACTCAGCCTACACCCCCCTTTTGTTGAAAAGGTTAAAGAGAAATTTAGCAGCATTTAAACAGCAAAAATCAGCTTAAATACACAATGCCGAAATACAAGCTAAATAATAATTAACTCCAGCAGAACAAGTAGCTAAGTGGTTCAGTAGTTATCACCAACATCCATGGTTGAAGGTCTTCCAATTTGCAGCAGAAACCCCCAGAGGGGAAAACTAGCAAGCAGTTCCCGAAGCTTACAACTTTAAGCATTGGCTAGTTGTCTGTCTCTGTGATAGTCTGTAGCATTTCTCTTCAGGCAGCTATTGGCTTTGTTTCTGTTGCTGGCAATTTTGTTTGCTTCAAGGTCTGGAAATCATAGATTAGAGCTGTAAAATATCAGCATAGTCCAGGAAAGAGAAGTGATTTACAAAACCAATTCTGCATGCCATTTAACAGATGCTCTTGTGAATGTCTTGATAGATCACACTGCCATAGCTGCCAAGTTTTCCCTTTTCTCGCGAGGAAGCCTATTCAGCATAAGGGAATTTCCCTTTAAAAAAGGGAGAACTTGGCAGCTATGCACACTGCCATGGGACAGGGAATTTCCATAGCCTCAAACACTGCCCCCACACCTCTGAAACTCCCCCTCTGATGAACTACAATTGGTCCCCACAGTAAGTAGTTTTAAGATACAAGTACAGACTTTTTTTGTATTTCACCAGGTATTTGTTTGAAGAGCTCCACCTCCACATTTTACTAGTCTGATACTCTGTGTTTGGATATTTACAAGTGAAACTCGGAAAATTAGAATATCGTCGAAAAGTGCATTTATTTCAGTAATGCAACTTAAAAAGTGAAACTAATATATGAGATAGATGCATGACATGCAAAGCAAGATATGTCAAGCCTTTATTGGTTGTAATTGTAATTATTTTTCATTAGGGGGGTCAATTATAAATGGAATGGATTAATGAAATGTAATAGCGATGGTTATTTTTGTTTATTTTGTATTATTGTAACTATTTGTTTTATTACTGTGGAATTTCCAAAAGAAAGCATTTGAAGTTGCATTACTGAAATAAATGTACTTTTCAACGATATTCTAATTTTCTGAGTTTCACCTGTATATATTGTAAGCCATCTTGGGATTCACACTGAAAGAAAGGTGGGATGATACAAGGTGGCTTCTCTACCTGAAAATAGTTGCATGGCATGAAATTACTGGCCTAAAACAACAACAACAACAACAACAACAACAACAACAACAACAACCGATTTTTGTAAATCTCCTTGTTTCCCAACCCCCTTCTGCCCTGAAGGCAATTCTTACTCACTTTACCAGGTGGTTTAGCCTTTAATGTGGAATCTCATTAAATAAATTATCCTTAACTTTGTTGAAAAAGAAGTGAGCTTCATAACAGCAATATTATGACAATTGGTACTGGGGCATACAACGGAGGGTGAAATTCAGTGTACAGTGGTACCTCTGGATGCGAACGGGATCCGTTCTGGAGCCCCATACGCATCCAGAGCAGTAGTTAACCTGAAGTGCTGAATCTGTGCATGCTCGCCGCACAATCCGGCACTTCTGCGCATGCGTGTGACATCATTTGGTGCATCTGCGCATGCGCAAATCACCAAAGCTGGAAGTAACCCATTCCGTTACTTCCGGGTTCGGCGTGTTCGTAACCTGTGTTGTACGCAACCCACAGCATTCGTATCTAGAAGCATGATTGTAGTGCTAAGGAGCTCATTCCATCAGAGCAAGCAATTTGGCTTAACTGACAAAACGATCTCCATTCTCCTTCCCCTGCACAGTTCTGGGGGTTCTCCTGACTATCCAAAGTAGTTCTGGGGCAGGCATGCAGTGGGAGGAGAGAGTGAAAGGCCCTGTTGAGCTAGAAGTGGGCTTTGCATTGGCTTCTGCTAACCAGAAGTGGCTCTAAAGGGAGCACTATCAATGTGATTGCACCAGGCACAGAGCTTCTGGGGCACCAGAGCTTGCTGGCAATGCCACAATTACTCCAATAGAAGGAAAGAGGCAGGGAAGTGCTGGATTTTGTGTCATACAGGGCACCACTGAAAGTTAAGATGCCAAGGTCTGCTACTGTGCTAACAGAACTAGGTGGTTGAATCGTCAACGTTGCAGTAATGTGTGCTTCCGCTCAGGGTTCCAGCCAGCCACGTCTTCTTCTATGATATTCCATACAAGCACAGTTTTACAACCTCTCACACCAAGGTGCTCAGCATTCCATGGTCACTGAGCATGTTCATGTCAAGAAGAACATTTCAACATGTCAAGCCCTAAGGAGGAAGGTTTCCCTATTTACCGATGTAACAATGGGTAATTTGAATGCATCCCTAAGTATCTTAAATATACATTTAAGGAAGCACCGTTGATGAAAGGACAGGACAGGATTTATTTATTTATTTACATTTTCTAAGGAGACATTACCAATTTGCTAACAGCCACCCAATGAATCATATTCAAGGCACCATGGAAAGCCAGCAAAAATCGAATATGCCAATAATATGTGCTGAAACTGTATCCTGGAGAATGCAACTGAATAATAGCTTTGCCATCAAATGAGATACACCAACTAAATTATCTTTCCAGATGTCAATGTTAGCGACTCATTTATTCTACAGTTTTCCCATCAGGGATTCAATAAAGTTTGTTTTCCAGACATCTCTGGCCTCTAAATAGTTGGGTGTTTTTTTTTTTGTATCCATGCACGTGTCACAAACCTACTTATTTAGAGGAGAACGTAAAAAGTTAGAAAGATTGTACAAGTCTCCTGACTTGATTAGAAGGAAAATTAATTTCAATATTATAGAATCATAGAGTTGGAAGAGACCACAAGGGCCATCCAGTCCAACCCCCTGTCGAGCAGGAAACACCATCAAAGCATTCTTGACATATCTACTACATAGTTTATTTTTTCACTGTGTGTTTGGGCAACTCTTAAGATATTATAACCAAATTTTGCATGTTGGTTCCTGATGTCAATGAGCAAGCTTTGTCTATGTTTGTCTACAGTTGGGTGCCCTTTTGAATCAAGATGGTGGACCAGATCTTTCAAAACTCCACTGATTTGAGGGTGGGGCCTTCTTAGAATATCTGAGCAGTGCTGGGTATGAAGCTCCATGTATAAATAATTCAGGAAGGGTGCAAAATTAATCCAAGCTTCCTAACGATACATTAAAAAAAATAATACTGAGGTCTACCTAGCTAGGAATCACCTAAAAAGAGATATCTACAGTAGTTACAGGTAGAACCTGGTACCCACATCACTTCAACTGTGAGGGACTATTATACATACATTACCTCACATTTGCATTTGCACTGATAGATCTATACAAACATTATATCTGAGTGTGTTGCTTCCATTGGCACAATACAATTGTCTTCTTCGTTCACATCTGCCTTTCCCAGAGAACTTAATGAGGTTGCTGGGCTATCGGTTTGGACGTTGGAGGGAATGGCTTCTTAATAGGATCATTAAAACTGTCACATGCACCCTCCCTCTCCTCCTTCCCAAACCTCCACCCACCTGTGCTCATGGTCCTTAATCTCCCAATTTGTTCTTCTCTAAATAAATTCATCAAAATTAGTTCGAAGCAGAAACTGATCTAATTATTTTAATTGCTGAGACAAGCATCTCTTGCCTTTTAACCCTCATTCCTGAGCTAAGAGATGGGATGAGTCAGGGAGGAAGGAAAATATAGAACTGGCTTGGTAGTTAGTGCTGCTGACATGGAAATTTCAGCACTTCCATTAAGGCTTGATTAGAAGAGGCATATTCTATTGAAATTCTGTCAGTATGTAGGTGCTTTTTTAAATTTACTATGTTAATGGGGTAGAAATATGGCAGGGAAGATTGGAAATGCTGTCTGTGGTGTTATGTCTTGCTGCAAAACCTTTTCCATTGAGCAACCCTGCATGCAACAGTGATGTTCCATCAGTGTCCTGATCAGGTTCTCAAAGCTTCTGTTTCTAGGATTTAAAACAAACAAACAAACAAACAAACAAACAAACAAACAGGAAAAAGATGACTGGCAAATATGCTCCCTTTTGTACACAAAATAATTCCTCAGTTTCTGTCTGTAGTACCCAGGGAAACAGGGGCAAATTGCTTGTGTACCCTCACCTCAGAGACTTGAGTCATTGCGATAGATTAGCTTCAATGTTAACCGCTTGTCCTTTTGGTAGTATCTTTCATATGAGTCCATGACAACATCTGTGCGAGTTACTCCTCATTAAGCTGTGGAAGTGTGCATTGAACTTCTTGAACACTGCATTTTTGTATGAATTAGAGCAGGCATCCTCAAACTTTGGCCCTCCAGATGTTTTGGACTACAATTCCCATCATCCCTGACCATTGGTCCTGTTAGCTAGGGATCATGGGAGTTGTAGGCCAAAACATCTGGAGGACCGCAGTTTGGGGATGCCTGAATTAGAGCATACTAGTCTTGTGCACCACCTCAATCTCCAAGTGGTGCAAGATTCCAGGTACTCTCCCAGGGTTCGTGTTTCCTTTTGGAAAAGAGGCATAGCAGAGACTGTGGTGTCTTTATGATTTATTTACTCAAATGTACAACCTGAGCCTATGATGGAGGGTTTCATAGCATTGGCACCCCATGAGGGTCTTGCTTCTCCCATAGCTGCAACCTTGAACGCAAACACAAATCCACCATCGCACTCTGACTCTCTATCCAGTTTGCCACCACCAGCTTGCAACCTTTTAAATCTAGGTCATTTCACAGCCAACTCCAAATATTCTAATTCAAACTTTGTCTTCTATCTCTGAGCTGGAGAAGGGGCCCCACCCAGCTGCCATGATCTGGCACAGAGTCCCCTCTCCTTGGCTTTCTTAATGGCCAATTACATTTTCTTTGTTTTCTAAATGGCTTATCTCCCAGGTGATTACCTTATCAGGAAACTGTCCTGGCTTATATTTGAACCCTTGCTGGATCCAGGGGTTCAAGAGGCTTGGTTAAATTCTAGCACTTACTGGATCTGGTAATTTAGAGGAGTCTGGCACCCCCAAATTCTTAACACTTTTTTTTATAGATTATGCTTCTTTGATTCATGAAATTGTCAATATCATGTTAATCATAAAAATTTCTCTCTCGTCATAATATTGGTCTTTGGTGACATATTTTTAGTGTTAAGACTATGTGAAGTTTGTGCTTATGAGTGTATTCAGGATCTCTCTCTGGGAAGTAAACAAATGATAATTTCTATGCATTTGTGAAGATTTTCAAGCAGGCGTGGACTCTAGCACTTTTCCATTTCAAGAATCACCCACATTCGACAAGCTGTCACATCTCATGCATGGTTAGGTAACAGTATGTAAATCGGGTCCTCCCTAACAAGAGGACACGTGTTGCAGTGTGATCCGGCAACTAGACCCTGTGTTGTGCGTGGGCACGTTTGAACAGCCACAACACCCTATTGGTGGTCCCTCAATCCTGGGTGCAATTGGGCAGTGGGACACCAGTCAAAGCGATTGAGGGACCTCTATTTAAGCCCATGCACATGTCCTTGAGCTTCCTCTTTTGGGCTCTGTGCATCGGAACACCCGCCCACCTCTCCCTATATTTAGGGCTTGCGCTGGACCTTGCTACGCCGTCATGTGTCACCTGTTATTGGGACAGGGGCACGGCAGAAATTTTCCCCACTTGGCTGATTGGCTGGTGCCACTTGGGTTTCACCTACCACGTAGCAAATCGTCACAACTTGTAAGGTTGCGGATAGGCTCTGGTTCAGGCGGATAGGGGCGGCAGAATGCCTAGCCATCCCTATGTGTTGGGTATAGCCCATTACACTCCTAAAGTGTAGTGGGGGTTGCGGACGAGCTCAAAAGAAATCTGGGAGGGGGTGGGCTGTAGTTAGGCTGAGTCATGGGGCGTGCCACAGACTTTGATTGACAGCAGCATTTTACTTAACGCCCAGGTTACTTTCGTTTTCCCTCACTCTCGGCAAGCCTTCGAATCTCCCACCCGCTGTTCTTTAGGCTTAGTCGACACTGCTTGCCCATTCACGGGGGTCGCCTGTATTCAGGGGTCCAGTAGGAATTTTGCCACTTGGCTGATTGGCTGTTGCCATTGGGTTTTTGCCTACTGACAAGCAATTTGTCACAACTTGTTAGGTTGGCCGTTAGGCTTTGGTTAAAAATTGCTATAGGAGGGGCATGGCATAAAAATGCCTACCCCCATTACTTGCTCCTTATAGAAGTATTCCGTTAAAGGAATCCTGGGGCTCAGGGACTCTAGTCCATTCATCCTGCCATAGGCAAGGATGGTGCGGCCATTACAGAGCCGAGTCTTGGGGAACATTCCTTGGGGGAAGAGAGTGCCTGTGAACCATACCTCCAATCCCTTGGGGTGTTTACTTGACTTACCTACCATTAGGCAAGTCGGAGCTGGTCCTGACCCAGATGGGTCAGTGGAATTGGTCCTGCCCAACCCGGGCAGATGGAATGGTCCTGACCCAACGGGGGTCAGATGGAAATGGTCCTGTCCCTTAGAGTGGACAGATAGCATAGCTGCCAAGTTATCCCTTTTTTTAAGGGAAATTCCCTTATGCTGAATAGGCTTCCTCGTGAGAAAAGGGAAAACTTGGCAGCTATGACAGATAGATTAACCAAAGCCTAAGCCAACACTCAGAATTAAAATGTATTTTTGAATAAAGTTGTGGCCAAAATAATGCCAAAACCCCAAACCTAAAATATCGTGTCAGTTGTGAGTTATTTGGGATTTCTGGGAGCTTTGTCACGCAATCCTCTAAAGGAATCCACGGACTCATGGTTGGTCTTCCCTGTGAGGGGTTGTGCCCTGAGCCTGAGTCCAGAGGACATCTGGGTGGAGGACTAGCAGAACCCCCTGCTTGCCACTGTCCCAGGTGTTAACTGAGGCTGACCTATGGTTGGTGCCCAGGGTCAGTGCTGCCTGCAAGGGTGCAGGGAGCTAGTCGAACCAGAGCCTATGCTACCACTCACTTGGCTGTAATCAATAAAGTTGTGGCCTAAATTCTGCCCAAAACCAAACAAATAATTTGAGTCTTGTCTGAATTTATTTTGGGGGGGTGGTTAAAAGGTCTCCATATGCAAAACATATGTGTGCAGGCCAACAGTTGCAGAGTAGCAAATTCAGTTTGCATTCCTTACACATGGTTACATTCCTGGCTGCCACTTGAAACATCCCTGTGTCCCCAATTTCAAGCCAATTCAAGTGTAGGAAAGGGTGAAACAGAATTCCCACAGCAGTGCAATGTTCTGCCATCTGTCTTTTGGCTTGTTCTGAAGCGTTGGCTGCTGTTGTGAGGCAGGCCTCATTTGAAGCAGGGAGGCCTTCGTTTTCAGGCTTCCCTAATGCCAGATTGTGTGTAGAAAATGTCAGCCCTGTCTTGAGGGTGCTAGTACCCACCATGAGTGTCATGCATGTGTATGTGATTATACACCTGTGATTCAACATCCTAAGCCAGCTTTTCAGGACAGAGAAAAGCCCAACTCTGTGGAAAACACAGAATGCTGGCATCCATATCTTGAACAAGATCATGCAACCTGTCAGAGGTTGGCTACAACACAAAACCTTGCCTTGTTGCTGAGAACACTTTGTCCACCTGTGATAAACCAGCACAAAAACGGCTTGCTTAGAATTTAAAAACAGGATTACTGCATAGTCTCATCGCCAAGGGGTGTGTCTATTTTTGAAAATAAACATCGAGACTGAGATGCAAAACAAAACAACTACCCCTGCTCCCATTGTTCACTTTACTGAGCTCACATGTGGTCCTGTGGCCTGTCCTGTGAACAGTAGCACATCCCTCCATATTATATACTATCCACAAAGCCTTGCATTTATTTCTCACATAAGAACATGCTGTTTTTTACTACGTCTGGTTCTCATCTGAATTCTGAGGCACAGACTGATAATCACACCAGCTGGTTGGCTTGTCAATGCAAAAGCGTAAAAGAGATCTCTGGGCTAGAGGCACTCATTCCAGGAGCTACTGAACTTGATCAGCTGCAGTTTATTAATTCATCATCTGCACTGTATGTATATAAACACATTTACAACTGTAAATACAATTACAGCTGTAAATACACTATAAGCCATATAAGGTAATTTCAAGACACCATGGGAGGGATTCAACATAAGACCATGGAAATTGTTCTGTCAGTGCAAGTTTTTAAGCTTACCAGTCAGAACAATCCTCTCTCCTTCCCCATGCACTGTTCTAGAAGTTCTTCTGACCCCAAGCCAAATTCAGGGAGGCAGGGGAGAGGGGAGAAGGCCCACTGTGCTAGCAGAAGTCATAGAATCATAGAGTTGGAAGAGACCACAAGGGCCATCCAGTCCAACCCCCTGCCAAGCAGGAAACAAAGCATTCTTGACATATGTCTGTCAAGCCTCTGCTTAAAGAGCTCCAATGAAGGAGACTCCACCACACTTCTTGGCAGAAAATTCCACTTGCACTGACCTCTGCTATTGGGACTCATCAGTTGAATCCTACCTCATATAGCAGGCATTCCCAAACTTCAGCCCTCCAGATGTTTTGGACTACAATTCCCATCATCCCTGACCACTGGTCCTGTTAGCTAGGGATCATGGGAGTTGTAGGCCAAAACATCTGGAGGGCCACAATTTGGGGATGCCTGTCATATAGATATCTGATAACCCACCTGTGAAGCAAATACAAATTATGGGAGACATTTAGAACAAGAAAACAGCAACGTTTACTCAGCTTTCCAACTCATCTGTAGATCTGATCATGGATTTTGTTTGTCCCTCAGGTGCTCAAAGTGCAAGCAAATTCTGCAAACCTGTGTCTCCCAAGTCTCTTGGTGTGCTTGAGAAGAATCAGGAAAGAAGCATTGCGCCTGTAAAGAATGCAACACCCTAAAACGTTAATAGCCTATCTTGGTTCCTCTTCCCTAACCAATCATCCAGTAGTCTAAATGAACTAGTGTGCTGGAACAAATTCATTAAAGTAGTTCAAAAAATTTCCAAATAGCACCTGAAAGTAGTTCCCATAATTGCCAGGTGAACTAAGTGTAAATTAAGCTCATTTTCGGATAGACCTTTGAACAATTTGCAGTTCGTCTTCATATTCACATACATGTCACCCCAGCAGGGAGCCTGAATGCTTAACTATCTTTTCTTTAAAAAGTAAGTCCATTGAACATATAAAAAGAAAGTTATAAAGCAAACAGTAGATGCAACATTCTAAGGCTTATTAGGCAGATATGCAGGTGCTGCTGATGCTAAGGTCGCTTAGTCACTTAATCACTGTTGCCAATCAATCAGAAGGAAACATTGTGAGGCATTTCCTGTATCTTCCCTGCTGAAAAGATACATTCTTTTCCAACAGGAGCAGCTTGCAGTGAGAAATACAAGTACTGGAACAAAGGGAACGATGCCTCTAACAGCTGTGAGGCAGACAAAATTTAAATAGGGTAAGCCTCACTTGTTGACATTCTTAATTACTTGTGTGTGGTCCTGATTTACTTTTGGATCCCATACAGCAGCTAATAACATTCTGAATGCTGGGGAGAAATTACTGAGGATAAACCTTTCTATGAACTAAAAAAAAAAATGTCATTTTGATGACCTTGAGCAAAACTAGTTAACTTTCTTAAAGTACAGACTTTTAACTGGAACTAATTCACTTTTGGAAAGGATAAATTTTAACCAGCTCCTTTTTAAAATGTACTTTCCAAGTAATGCAATCGCCTCTTCAAGTCTGATTCACATAAAGGGTTTAATTGAAAGGTAAAGGGACACAAAGGAAATAAAAGTGCACCCAGGCACCTGCTATGGAATTCCTTACAGGCACTCTAATCTTCTTAGCAGTGCGTGGCACTTGCCTCCCCCTCAACTTCTAGACAAAGAGACCACCAATTTCCTGCCATTTTGTCTTACAACAATTTAGGCACCCCAGTTCTCCACATACCCCTTCCATCTCAAGTTGATCATAAGAATCTCTGCTAAAATGGTTCTCCTAGACAGGGTAGATACAGGAGAGTTTCAGTTTCTTTTTTTTTCATGTTGACAGCCCCAAACTGACAGAGGTTGGTTTTTAGGCAGAAAGAATGGGGGTTGGACTGGATAGCCCTTGTGGTCTCTTACAACTCTATGATTCTATTAATGAATCGGGTACAGAGAAATATTAGCTGGAGAGAAGTTCTTCATCTGGCAGTGTCCATGTAAGGATATTTAGAGGCTTAGGGACTCCTTCATGTACCACAGACACATGCACTGCGTCATGAGTGCATCTAACAACAACACCTTGCTAGAATTGCCATCATTTTACTGGTTTGTGCTCCTGGGCTTTAAAGCAACTTCTGTAGCCTGGTAGCAGCCCTAGATCTTGTTATCTCCCATGAAATCTGTTTGTTCACTGTCACTGAAATTTGTAGTGACACCCTTGGTGCCAACGTCTTTGATGCTACTGATCCACTTTGGTAAAGCACCTCGTGATTATTTTTGTGACCATTTTAAAGGAAGTGTAATCACAGATAGTTATGTTTCAGGACTAAAAGAGGACAAATTGAAACTTTTCTATCGGAAAGGGAAAGGCCACTAACATATGTGCACCTGCATGAGCAAAGTGTGTGTGTGTGGGGGGGAGTAACTAGGTAGTTATTAACCTGAAGAGTAGCAGTTAAGGAGCAATTTATATACCACCTCTTAAGTGACAAGTGTAATTGTGGTCCACTCAGGTTACATATAGGATAATAATTGCTTTCAGCTGAGCTGCACTTTGTAATTCACTGGAGAACAGTTCTAATGGATAAAACGGGGCAGGATATTTTACCTTGGAGGTTTGTAATTGGCACTGGAGGATTGCAAAGACACTGGAGGATGACAGCGTTTTAAATGAAGAAGCCACCTCTGATTGACATTGCCATACAGAGGCTTCGTGACCACCCATCAAGTCTAGATGGGTGAAAGAGAGTTAGATCACTCTGTTGCAATGAGATTCCTGCATAAGTTTGATGGGTGGCAGTGGGATTTTGTTTGCTCCTCACTTAAAAAACAAACAAACAAACAAACATAAAGGTCGGGATGAACAGTTTCTTAAAGCTCATCCATGTGAGGGCTTTAGATGTTGATGGATGAGCTTTTAGGGCACACCCAGCTGTGAAATCTACCTGCACTCAGGGAGAGAAGAGGGGTGATTATTCTATCCGGCAGGGAGGAATACTTGTGCCGACCGAACCGTTTTAATAGCACAGATGTTGAATTCCATCCCGTGGCTGCATCCCTTTAAAGCAGTTATGGAGGGGATTGCATTCAGGCAGCAGATAACAAAAAGTAATGCTGTTCTGCAAATATTTGATACCCCTGGTTTCTCCCCAAAGGAGATGCAGTTGACATGAATGTACTCCCTCTTTCTTCCTCCCCTCATCATTCTATTAGAAATCCTTGGTGCCATTCCACCGCCAACCCTCTGGTGCAAACAGCCATCATCATCACTTTCATTCAATCAGATCTTAAACTCGGGCTACGCATGTACTATAACATTAATGCGCATTTGAAACGCATTCTTTTACTTGAAGGATTCTGGGCACAGTAGTTTGTTAAACGTTGCCAGGAGGTGTAAGTCCATGAGGGCTAAGCTACAGCGCCCAGAATTATTTGAAAGACAGAATGAGTTTAGAATGTACTTTGAAGTTGTAGTGTGTACACTGCCTAAGGGCATTGCAGATCAGAATTCCAGCAAATTGAAGCTCTGCTGCAGCATGTTTTTGAGAGCACCACCACATGGAGAGCATACTGGTCTCTGGGCTAAGCTTTTTTTGGATCTCCATCCATCCAGGCTGTAATGGCTTGCATGCAGCATGAAAACAGCCAAGCAGTTATTGTTTCTGTAACTGTGGGGAAATGAAAATCTTAGTAAGTTGCCTGGTATGAGGCATATAATTCCCGTGTTTTCTGTAAGCTTGGCAAATGTCAAGTATTGGACTAGGGAGAAAAATTAATGTATTTCAGCATGACTGCCCTTGTATGCCTATTTGACTTCAAGAAGATCATGTCTGATTTATGGACCGGTGAAATGTGGCACTCCAAGTTATGGCTAACACCTGATCTCAGTGAATTGTCACATCCTGTGATCACCGGCAGATTTTTATGTAACTAAAATATTGAGTTACATCTTCTCCCCATTTCTCACTGGAAGTTCAAAAAATTAGCAGGATTAGAAACCTATAGCTACAAGCCCGAGAAGCGCACCTCTTCTACTATTTGAGAAACATCTTCTGCAGATTCTGTGTTGGTGCTCTATTGGCTAGAAAAGCTGCCTTTTGTTGAATTGGGCAAGTCACTTTTCAAATAAGAGCATTTATGTAAAGTATAACACCACTCTCTGGGCATATCTATTTGACAATGAACTGCTACAGGGATGGTGCAGGATTAAACTCTGTAAGCTATATTCATCATCAGTGCATTGCTTGCCTAAATATTCATTCTAGTTCTAGAGCGGATGTTTCTTTGATGGTCTCTCTTTCACCTCGGTTGAAGAACCGTCAGGGGGTAGCAGTTTTGCATCAATAGGTAAAAACTCCCTACTGGTAGTTGGTGAATCCTTCCCTTGCAGAATAGTAAAGTTCACAGTGTGCTTTTCTTTCTGCAAATCAGCCTACCATATTTGTCAAATTAAAATCAGGCCGGTAAGCAGCCAAACACGAAAATAACTTTGTTCAACTGCTGAACGATTTTTGTCAGAGTTAATTGAACCCTGAATTATTCATTCCAGTGATAGCATGAGAGGTAGGCTCAGGAGACAATCACAGAAATTCCCAGTGCTATTTTTCTAGAAAATGAGGTGCTGGAACTCACCATGAATGCCTCCCTTGTTCTCTTATAATGAGAGGTGCTGGGAACTGAGTTCTGGCGAGTTCCTGGTCTTGGGAGACCAGGAAAAAATTACCAAGACAGCTAGATCAGGCTGGGGGTTACCCACCTCTGCTTTAGATCCAAAGAAATGAACAAATCTGATTGCTTTCTCTTAAATTATGGCCCTTATCAAGAGGATGCCTAGGGAAAAAGCAGTTTTGCTGTGGGATGTCTAGCCCAATCAGCACCCAGAGGGACTGAGCTTTAAGCTGCATTTATTTTACATAAGTATGCAGAGTGGCAGATTGAGGGCGGTGTGACCGGTTCTGCCATGCTGAGCCCTGAGCCTAGGGGGCACTGCAGGGTGTCACAACTATGACGTAGTGAATTGAGCAGAATGGAAGGCGAGACGTGGGGGGGGGGAGAGAGAGAAGCCAAATTTTGGCCTTGCACAGGGCAGTGCTGAAATTTGAAATACCAAAGCCTGCCCCTGTCATGTAGATGATCTACATTTCTGGAAAGCCCTCATACTTCGATTTATATGAATTTCCTTGTATTGAAAAGAGGACAGTAAAACTGTTTTGGATTAAGGATTGTGGGGTGAAGTGAGAACTTCTGGAGTCCTAGAGTCCAGCTCAGGCCAACAGAAGTCAGCTGCAGAAAAGACTGGCCAAGAAAGGTTATAAATCAGTATGTGTTAGCCACTTTCCTATTCTTCCTTACTTCTAACTTAAAAAAATAATAATGCATGGGAGTGAAGCATCCTCAGAGTCCTTTGACTGAAGTATATGATTCTTTTTGTCAAACCCAGAAAAATCTGGAACATTCTGCCCTCTTCTAGTAGACCAAAACAGACAGAGGAGGCAGAAGAAGCAGCCTGAAATTATGAAAATTTATGGACATTTTGATAAAATGAGTTTTACTAATTTGTCTCTTTTCAGAAAGGAGGGCTATTGAGGGTCACATTCTAACCTGGTATAAATACCACTGGAGAGAAAAGAGTGAAACTTTTGTATGAAGTCTGTTGCCCAGCTCTGACTCCTAAAGAAGATTCATACTCATTGCTGACCTGCCATACTTCACAGTTCATTGTGGAGGCAGCTCTCGTTCTTGATCCCAGGCAGATGTGCTCTGTATTTGTTCAGTGAGGATCTCTCATTGCACAGCTCACAGTTCCCATGGAGACCATTGAGATATTTTATATGAATGGAACACCATGCAAGGTTTGGGGGGAAAACGTGCTTGGTTGTGCGTCACTGAGTGCAGGTTCAATGAACGAACGAAAGCAACTCGCACAACTCCAGGAGAAAAGGACATGACAGGAAATGCTGTAAAATCTTTCTATACCTTTTCGTTTTTATTTGCACTCTGTAAAAAAAGAGAGGAAAGACAACAACAGGGAGCATGTGCTATGCATCTTGGGTAACTCCAAGTTGAAAGGGACAGAGATTTTTTTAAAAAAACCAGCTAGCTCAATCCTCTGCTGTGTCAGGTGCCCACTACTTTGGGCAGTGGGCAAGCCAAAGTAGTCTGGCAACACAGTGGAAGAACCTGGCAGCCTCCCTCAGTGACAAGTTGCCCACCAGCTGATCTACCATAGGAGCTACTAAGTCACAAGAACTGGATTGACTTCCTAGTGTCACCAGACTGCATGGAATAGGAATATTTGGGGCTGCGGTGAGAGAGCCCGCCTAGAATTTGTCTGCATTTTCACCTTCCAACCAGCAGCCCCAGAGAAGAGAGTCAGTGCTTATCTGCAATGCTTTTGAGTTTAAGCCTCACAGCACCATTCACCACCTGTGGGGAGCAGGGAGTGTTCATTAGGACTCTGCAATTACCATTGCAATTGCTATTCCCAGTGTGGTGTAGTGGTTAAGAGCAGTAGACTCGTAATCTGGGGAACTGGGTTCGCATCTCCGCTCCTCCACATGCAGCTGCTGGGTGACCTTGGGCTAGTCACACTTCTCGGAAGTCTCTCAGCCTCACTCACCTCACAGAGTGTTTGTTGTGGGGGAGGAAGGGAAAGGAGAATGTTAGCCGCTTTGAGACTCATTCGGGTAGTGATAAAGCAGGATATCAAATCCAAACTCTTCTATTGGAGAGGAGGGTTAAATGCCTCCTGGATATACACAATGGTGTGTGGTTCTGATCTCAATTCTCATCTCCCAACCTTTTATTTACATGTTTTGACTATATATTGCATAATGTGGTTCCCATCACTCCCAAAAGGTTGGTTGGGTCGCTTTTTAAAACTTCTTCAGTAGCACCTTAAAGACCAACTAAGTTTTTATTTTGGTATGAGCTTTCGTGTGCATGCACACTTCTTCAGATACCAAGTTTTTAAAACTTGTTAGTGTTGCTGACACCATGTGTGTGTGTGTGTATGTATACACCATTTTTAATTTGGGTGATGTTTCCCAGAAAAATGCCAATTGTCCCAGTATGAAACTCTATGGATGATACATGTTCTGATTGGGTAAAGAGATGTGGTGTATCTTGCCCATTGCCACAGAACATCCAACTTTTCTATTAGATGATAGACTCTTCTGCACTAGGTGGTGCTTTATTTGCCATAAATTTAGCCATCCCTGATTGGATTGAATTGAATTGCTACCAGAGAAGTACAGACTGGATGTGGGTGGGAGTCACATAATTCCATGACACTTTGCTTGCTATAGGTAGCCCTTTTTGTATAAGCAATATAAAATATTCCTTCCCCTATCATTTATTGGACTACTGATTTGAACAAACTTTTGCATGAATTTACACTAGTAAATGAGATGTTGGCATTCTGTCATCAGCATTCTGCATTTTGTTTGTTATTGAAAAGCCTATTTACTTCAAGGAGATTACATTCATATTGAATGCCTTTTCTGATGCTGCTTCATTTATTTATTTTACATAAAACGAATTCTGGGGCTGGAAATGGGGGTGCGGTGGGGAATCAAGTTGCTTTGTCTGAAAATTTCATTACCAGTTAAAAATAAACCCTAACTCTAAATTAAAGGCAACTTGGATGAAATATTTGAATTACTGCAATTAAATGTGCTCGCGCTATGCAAAGTCAGAACAGAATCCCAGCTCTACCCAAATGGATGGTCAATGTGACACTGTAAGATTCACCCCAAAGAATTAACATTTAAAGGGTAGGTGACTTCTAATTTTTACAGTGCTGCCACCCCACCTGAGAGCTCTGACGCACTGAGTCCATTTCCCAGCTCATGATGGTGGCTGTAGATATATCGCATCTTAATTCACCAAGCGTTGACAAATCCACAGAATGCGAAGGCACTTGAAATTGAAAATGTAACTAGGGGCTGTAATGCATTACTAGTTAACATTTTAATAGCTAATAAATAAGCTTCTGGTAATGGTTTTGATATGTTCCTCTTTAAATGCCCACTGAATAAAATGTTAACATTCAGGGCAATTGCATTCCTGTCCCCCATTTACACACTAAAATGCCTGGAATTTAAGTTCTGCTGCTAACAGAGATGATCACTTACTTTGGCTCCAACGTTTAATGGAGCTCCAGGTTATAAAGGCTGCTGTGGATTTCTTTAAGAAGGGTAGAAATAGGGTGTTCCGTTATTTAAGAGAAATAAGTCTAAAAAGATAACAATGTGTTTAAATAGTTTAAATAGTAAAGTAAAAAAAATAAAATGATAAGAGTTCTATAAAAGTGGAAGTCATGCCCCCAAATGAGGAAAAATAATTAAAACTACAGGCTCTGCAAAGCAGATGTGAAGTCACAAGCCATGCTGGACTTCAAGGTGCAGGTTCCTAGATATGAAAGCTAATAATGATTTATTTAAATCCAGGAAAAGCAAGAAAAGCAGCCAGCCATCAGGATTCTTAAGGGGATAATGATGCAAAAGGAGCACTGAAAGAGTACAAGGGAATCGCAGGAAAGCTAAATGAATCCTTTGCACCAATCTTCACTGAAGATTGCACTATGGTGGTGCTAATTTGCTTTTATTAGACACAAGGAATGCTTTTAGAAGTAACACCTTTTGTTGCCTTGAGGGCCAGCTGTCTTCCTGTAGGAAATGTTGTGACCATGAAAATGCAGCTTCTCAAAGAGTAGTTTGTTAGTTAAGTTCTCACTTAATTAGTTATTGCATATTTACCCTAAAGTAGGTTAAACCACAGAGTCTAGGGCTTGCCGATCAGAAGGTTGGTGGTTCGAATCCCCATGACGGGGTGAGCTCCCGTTGCTTGGTCCCAGCTCCTGCCAACCTAGCAGTTGGAAAGCACGTCAAAGTGCAAGTAGATAAATAGGCGGGAAGGTAAACAGTGTTTCCGTGTGCTGCTCTGGTTTGCCTAACGTAAGTTTTGCTGAGATAATCAGAGAGGAAGGGAGCTCCCTCAAAATGCCTCTTTTGCACATAAAATAGGAGTACCCTCCACAGTCACAGCCTCTTGAGCTTTCAGGGTGTTTTTGGTCTTTGGTTTTGTTTAACAGGAATTGGTAGTGTTGTGTAGTTCTTTTCTTTTTTAGAATGATGTGTCATTTACCCTTCACTCTGTCATTCATATAGAGCCATATCCTAGGCTAGGATCTATGTGACAGCAACAAGCCAGAGAGAGAAAAATTATTTCCAACATAACCATAGAAGGTAATAGAAAACAGAATATTGAGGCTTAAATTATAGACGCAGTAGATTTGAGATAACATGTCATCCTGGATCGGGTGTAGAATGAAAACCCATTTGAATATCATGCATAAAAGATGATAAATGTGGTCCAGGAGACTGAAATAGAGTTCTGGGAGAATGAAACAGAGAAAATGAATTAAAAGCTATGAATGATTAAGTCCCCACTTCCTCCTCAGGCACAATATGAGGCAAATTCTGAAAGAAAGAAAAAATCCAGAATATTAGTAGTAGCAGTAGCAGCAGCAGCATTTTAAAATGTAGCACAATGTTACATGGTAATAATTTCCTCTTCTTCCTTCCAGGACAGTAGTAAAGGTGAGCTTCTTTGCGGGGGCGGGGGGCAGGGCAGGAAACGGAGAACAAAGCACAAAACAATGCACTGCAGAATCAGAGACACCCTGTCTGCAGCATTCATGTGAAGGGTCCCAGAAAGAATCTGAGAACTACACAAATGTGATAGAGAAAAGATGGCCAACTTGAGCCCTGTTAAAGCTTCTTTAAAGTGGACCCTGAGGTGGTTCCACTGTGAAGCTAGTCATTTGCCTCATTAAAAAAAAAGTAGCTATGGAAAGAGAGAAGAAGAAGAAGAAGAAGAAGAAGAAGAAGAAGAAGAAGAAGAAGAAGAAGAAGAAGAAGAAGAAGAAGAAGAAGAAGAAGAAGAAGAAGAAGAAGAAGAAGAAGAAGAAGAAGAAGAAACAGGGCATAGCTGTCTGCTGTAGTTAGCTGCTTACGTTTTCTTTTCCTAGAATCAAGCAACCGGAATATATGCTACATTAATTGCAATAGCTGCAGCTCAGGCTTCGTTTGAGGATATCTGCTCCACCGTACCTCCATACGTGAGAAGCATCCTGGTTTTGTTTGGCACATCGCCTGTGTTCAAACGATCATTTTGTGGCTTATGAAACTGAAAGATGCATGAGCCTTTTGCCACATTAATACCAGGAAAGGGCCTTTTCAGGTATCATTCAATAACTGAAAAGGGAAGCCAACAACTGTGAATATAAACTAGGGCCCAAAAATGTGGGGAAGGGGAGAAGGGAGAAAATATAATGCCTAGACAAGAATTTTGGACAAAGTATCTCCTGGGCTGCATACAGGAAGCATAACTACAGTGCAATTGCTTAAAAGAGTCAGAAATGCCTAATGTCTCTGAAGGCTAATATAAGTTTATCGGACCCACAAAAAAGGAAGAATGTGAGCTTCTCATTGAATTAAGAGTCAACACTCCCTTTAAAACCCTCCTTAGAAAAATCACTCCTGTGAAAAGAGTACAAATGAACCTTTTTCATGGTTCACTGCATTGAGCCCCCCTAGCCATTCTCAATTGTGTTTAAAGCAAGCCTGATCGGTAATGAGAAATCAAGCATGCAAGAGAAAGCCAAAGTACAATCTGTCACCATTATTGCTCCATAAACTTTAGAGGTTCGGGCTACTGAAGTTCTCAGCCTAACACAGGAGGCACATTTACCTTCCAATACATTTTGTGCAGTGCTCCCAGTCAGGGCATGTTAGGCTTTTTGCAATACAAACCAAGCACACGCAAGCTGAGGACATACATAGGGCTTTTTAATATATGATCACCACCTTAGTAGACCCCATAACAGGGGACATTAACTCCTATTCCCTAGTGATACTCCCTTCTCAGCATGCCCCTCCACTTTTTAGTAATGACTTCCATTTTTTCCTTTGAAGATTACTTTCTTTTTTAAACGAATGGGCTACACACAAACACATTAACGGAACATTTTCCCAAGCCGAGGAAACGTGCATCTGAACATTTTGACAAGCTTCTTATGCAAGCCTCTTAATTTATCTCACATTTCTTTCTTTTGAGTTTTATTCTTTTAGCACATGCCAAATTGCTACACAAGGAACAGCTGGTGGCGTCAGAAAGGGGCTGTATGGTACAACAGTTGCAGCCAACAAAGGCGTGTGTGTGTGTGTGTGTAAAATACAGTCTGATAATGAATGAAGGAAACTTGGCAAATAAAAGACTCGATGCCAGACACCAAGGGAGGGAACTGAACATCTTGCATACACATCACTGTCAGGCTCTGTAATGGAAAATGATGTCAAGGAGATGAATAGCCACACAACTTTTAGAAGACATCTGAAGGTAGCCCTGTATAGGGAAGTTTTTAATGTCTGATGTTTTATTATGCTTTTATATTTGTTGGAAGCCACCCAGAGTGGCTGGGGTAACCCAGTTAGATGGGTTTGTAAAATTTGTATTATTATTATTATTATTATCCTGACCCAAAGAATTAGCATGCAAAGTTTGGCGCCCCTGTATTACTATGCTCTGTTTGTAAGCTATGGTAAACTGTTGAAAGCAAACACAGGAAACTCCTGAGCCAAAGCAGTATATCAGCCATTTACAAATGTATATTGATACATTGCTTTCCAAAAACTTACCTGACGGGCTCTAAATTGCATGTCTCACTAACCTCCATCTAACTCCTACCCTATCCTCAAGAGCTGTGAAAGCAAAACAGCGAGAGAGTGGAGGACCAGTGATGGAAGCTCCATCTCTCTGGCCCTTCATCCCCATTCCTGAGAACTCAAATGACTACTGAAGAAAATTCACAACAGAAGAAAACAGTTTAGGCCTCTAGTGTAGAATTGCCATGCCATGCTCACTCACATATTTGTTACATTTATGTTCCACCTTTCCTCAAGTTGGCATACATGTTGCTCCCCCTCTCCATTTTATAACCCTGTTGATTTTTTAAAAAAAAAATATTAGTGCTAAACATATGCAAGAACTCTGAATCTAACGATACCTGACCAGAGTGACTGTTGCTGCAGCGGCAATCTACACCGGAATGTCCTCCTACTCACCCCCAGGCAAGTAACACACAAACCAGAGCCAAGCTGAGAGCCACTTGGTGGAAGTGATGTGACTTCATTAAGGGCTCATCCACCCTTCTGCTTCTCCTGTCCGAGCAGTTTGGGATGGGGAACCTGTGGCCCTCAAGATGTTGTTGGACTCCAACTCCCATCAGCCCTAGCCAGTATGGCAAACAGTCAGGGATCATAAGAGTTGTAGGCTAACAACATCAGGAGATTTGTAGTTCCCCCACCCCTGCACTAGATGATGTACTTATTTGATGTATTTTAATGTTTGTTGGAAACTGCCCAGAGTGGCAGGGGAAGCCCAGCCAGATGAGCGGGGTATAAATAATTATTTATTTATTTATTTATTTATTTATTTATTTATTTCAGGAATTTGAATGTGCATATTCTTACCTGTAGGCTCAGGTCCCTGCACAATGTTCTACAGGAGACCCTGCACTTTTCACTCTTCAGACAACCATCATGTACTACAATCCCCTTTGCCCCTGTAAATAATGGTGCCTCTACACTTCTTCTCACTTAATAAGCTATCTCCTCAATGAAAACTGCTCTTTCTTTTCCAAATCAATCCACCCACATGCTTTCCCTTGTTTGCACCGGCAAAGGTTGATCCTTGGTTTGTTGTGCGTAACAATTCCTAGAATATGGTTGTTCAGAAGCATCCATTATAACATGATTGTGCTAATTATGTACAGTACTAAGTGCCTCTTCAAGGTTTTGAAGCTGCATACGAAGCTTTAGTAGGATGTGCACTAAAAAATAATAATGTTCAAACAGGAACAATGGACAGAAACGCCAGGAGAGGGAAATTGAACGGCTTGAAATCTGAACAGAAACACTGGAGTGTTTTATTACAGATCTCCCTGGTCTTTACATCTATTATATTACTTCTTTTAAAACTAACTGTAGACATAACATCCTGACCCTCAGAAGTAAGTCCATTAGTTTCATATGATTAGGTAAAGGGACCCCTGACCGTTAGGTCCAGTCGCAGACAACTCTGGGGTTGCGGTGTTCATCTCGCTTTACTGGCTGAGGGAACCAGCGTACAGCTTCCAAGTCATGTGGCCAGCATGACTAAGCAGCTTCTGCTGAACCAGATCAGCGCACAGAAATGCCGTTTACCTTCCTATTTATCTACTTGCACTTGACGGGCTTTCGAACTGCTGGGTTGGCAGGAGCAGGGACTGAGCAACAGGAGCTCACCCTGTCACAGGGATTCGAACCACCGACCTTCTGATCAGCAAGCCCTAGACTCTGTGGTTTAGACCGCTGTGGAAATATGATTATTTCCAAGTAAATGGCAGGGTTTCAGCATGAGGCTGGTTCAGACATGTAACAGCCCCCATACAATGAGCACCTTGAATGGGAAACACCACATATGTGTAAACCAGCACCTCCAGGTGGATCTAAAGATCCTGACTCCTAGGATTGTAGTAGTGCTTTTCTTGAGGCATCACCACGATGGGGGTAGTGGTGTTAATGTTGCATAGCAAAACTATGCAGAGGCTGATTTATGGAAGCAGCACCTCCATGCAAGGCTGGCTCAGAGCCATGGGGCAGCCCTGCGTGCTCCCAATAATGTGGGGATAATTGCATACCAGAGTCAAAGTGACAATTAAATATAGCTTTGGCAGAGATAAGGGTTTTGTTTTGAAATGAACTGTTTGGCATTTACCTCAGGATAACAATGTTCCTGCTTTCAAGTTATTGGTGCAGCCACTCTAAACCCACGGGTTTAGAAAGTCATTCAACTATTGAAACAAGAGAAGGAAAAGTCGCTCACAAGCATTCCTGGGGGGGGGCAAGTAGTAGAACAGACTGTCAAAGAGCAACAACTGTCAATAAATTGACCAGATTACACTAGCCCACTAAAATACTTGGTGAAGGAAGCACTCAAGGAATGGTGGGAATCAATCACATTTTAAACCTTTGCCCATCATGGACCACACTGCATTTTTTTCAGGAGAGAAAAAGAATGTTGGGAGCCGAGGCAAAAATCAGACATCACTATTGTTTAGATTTAGAATACCACCCCAACTTGTGGAAGGTGATCAGGACCTTCCAAACTTGAAAATCCAGGAAAATCCAGTGTCCATTTGTAGGGGCCCCCAGATCTTTGCGAATGTTATAAACAAACACAGGTGCTATGAGCAAACAAAAATTGGTAACAAAAATTAGCTGCTGCCCTCTGCTCATGATGATGCAGGTTCAGCTTAGCCTCCCATTCCAGAAAAACAAGTCATTGGCATCTAATCATCATCATCAAGAATGGCATATCAATTTGTCTGGTGATTACAGCCTCACTAGCAGTATCGGACTGGTGCCCTTTGATATTTCAGCTGCTATAAAGCTAGATTGAATAGATGTTAACATACAGCTGCCACTGCCTCTTTGTTGTTCCAAGGAAAGGTAGGAGGCTACACATGGAACCACTGCAGTGAAGTTCCTTTTCACACTGTCAGTGCAACACAAGTCCTGCATAGTGTGGGAGGAGCCATACCAGCCTTACCTTGCTAGAAACTGGTTGTTAACATAGGGAGGAGCCTCAGCTCAATCTCCTCCCATTTGGTCTGTAGCTTCTCATCTTACACCAGTAAGGGTTAAAGAGTCCTGTTATAGTGTTTTCCATGCCCCTGGTGTAATGTAAGGACTTCAGGAAGATGCTGGGTACTAGTACAGCAAGTAATCTTGTTGGCCAGCCGTTGCCATTTTGAAACCTATTTGAACTCAGTGGCAGAGGAAAGATGTGGTAAGGGTAGATAAGGAGAGGGGGGGAAGTGGCAGCAGGCCTTCTCAGTGGCTATGTTGGGCTCGGACTGTTCCAAGCCCAGTGTTCATAGGAAGACCCTATCCCCACTTCTTCTGAAACATGTGAGGCTTAGAGCACTCCAACCAAGCACACACACACACACACACACACAGAGAGAGAGAGAGAGAGAGAGAGAGAGAGAGAGAGAGAGAGAGAGAGAGCGAGAGAGAGAGAGATGAGGTGGGATGGGTAAAGCAGCTCAGTTCAGAAAAACTCTCCAGCCAGCTTCTCAATCCTTGCCATTGTCTGTCCAGCATGACATAACGAGAAAGAAATGGAGAGCAGGCTTTTAAAGATGTGATATATTGTGCATGGGTTCAGCGTCCTTTCTAGCACATGGCTTTACAAGAGAGAAAACAGAGACAAAGACACATCAAATAACAAAATTAATTTTGTTAAAAAATGCCCCAGACAGAACCTATTCATGCCACTGGCTCGTTTCGAAGCTGGATGAGGCAATACAGGAAATATCTTGAAAAGCTGATCCTCCAAGTCCCAATGTGCTTTCAGTTTGAAGCATAAGTATTATTTCAGAACTTAGGACTAGGTTTTGTTCTGCTTGCGCCATGCTCCCATACCAAATCATAATTCAGGTTTTCCCCAGCAAAACTATGGACTATCAGTCTATAAAGGTACAAGGGCAGGGCCAAAACATGAGGCAGGGAGAGTGGATAAACTATCCAGGCCCAGAGTTCAAAGGGCAGTGCAATCCCATTCCTGTGAGTGAAAAATGGAAACTAAGCCAGTATTTCCCAAGCAGGGTTCCACAAGCATCCCCAATGGGTGGGTTCTGAGCAATATTATAAGCTCCCATCTCAGGCACTTCACTCTCTTCTCCAGTCATCCCCTCACCAAGAGTGGGCTAATAGGATTTAGGATGTGTCCACATTGTCGCTTACTCCACATCCAGTGCATCCCCACTGTTAATTTTTGAGCTTTAGAGAAATCAGATGTTCTTCAGATCCAGCCTGTGCCAATCCATTCAATAGGCCTACATTCAGCCTAGCTAACAACTCCCTTCCTTCCCTTGCATCGCCTCATAATACATATCATGCTTCTCAGCTGCCGCAGATACCACGTTTACCAAACACCTCCTTTACATTCAGGATAATGTACAGTACAGTGATGTTTTAGTGCCATGAAATGTGTGGGAATTCTAATTAGCTAATAGTGTACCACATACTCAACAGAAGCAGTATTAGACTGAATGACTGATGTGTTTGTTGTAGTCTAGGGATTTTCTACATCGGATGGTGTCAACATCATTTTCTTTGTCATCATGATGAGCAGTCCAACTGAATTAAAACTCATCAACCTATTCCAATGAAGATATGAACACATTCATATGTTCATCGAAAGGCTACATACATACAAATGTTGTTTGCAAACTGAAAAGGGGCTGATTATTTCTGCCATGGTCTAAAATTGTGAATTTCTTCTGCACCTTCCCATCATCTAATTTTGGGTACTGCAAACAAATCAAGGATTCAACTAATGAGACCTATCAGCAAAAACACCCTGCATAAGCACTTCTGCTCGTGCAACAGGGTTTTCCATCCTGTTTTCCATCCATTCCAGCCAGTGTGGTGTAGTGGTTAAGAGTGGTAGATTCGTAATCTGGTGAACCGGGTTCGCGTCTCCGCTCCTCCACATGCAGCTGCTGGGGGACCTTGGGCTAGTCACACTTCTCTGAAGTCTCTCAGCCCCACTCACCTCACAGAGTGTTTGTTGTGGGAGAGGAAGGGAAAGGAGAATGTTAGCCGCTTTGAGACTCCTTCGGGTAGTGATAAAGCGGGATATCAAATCCAAACTCTTCTTCCTTTCCGTGCATGCCCCCCACACCTGAAATTAGTTCTGAGGAGTCAGGGGAACCCCCAGAACAGCATGTGGGGCAGGGAGAGAAGTGGGATCATTCCATCTGGCAAGCTGGAGAACATTAGTGTTAATTCTTATTGCTTAAGTGTTACTTTTTCCAAATAGTAAAGGGGACAACACATACAGTAACCCAACATCAGGATTCTAATGGAGCAGCTTAAAGAGTGGACAGGGCAAGGTTTAAAGCTTGCAGTCTGAAAACATCACACACACACACACACACACACACACACACAGGGGTGTAGGAAGATAGGGGCAGTGGGGGCGGTGCATCCTGAGCGACGCGATCCCAGGGGCGCCATCGCCGCTGCCTGCCCCACCCCAAAATGCACACCCCACCCCAAACGCGTGCCACGTCACTGTGCATGCTGCGCCCCGCCCCAAAACGCGTGCCACGTCATTGCGCACAGCGCACCCCACCCCCAAAATGCGTGCCCCACCCCACCCCCAGAACGTGCGCCCCACCTCTCCGCCCACACACACAAAATGAAAAAGGCAATGTATTGTTGTGTGCACCCCAATCTCTGAGTGCTTACCCAGGTTTGGTCTCCTTGAAAGGAAGGTCACTAAAGATGGTTGTGGCTTTAGGGCTTTATGGTTTGGTTTACACATATATACAAGCTGATCATAGGATGGAAGGGCTCCTGGCATTAACACTCCATCAGATCTTGCTTCCTCATTAGGCTTCTAGGTTTTCCCTAAGCCATGGCTTCAGGTTTAGCACAACTATGGCAACACATCTCTTCTTAGCTAACCCTTTAAGATGCTGATGAGGCTACCCAAGGCCATTAACAAATGAATTTGTCTGACCCTTTCATCAAGGTTCTTCTGCTAGATTGTACACCATACTAGATAGAGAATCACAAGCCTGGAAGGGACCCACAAATATTATCCGTACCGACCCCTTAAACCAGGGGTCAGCAAAAATTTTTAGCCGCGGGCCAGTCCACTGTCCCTCAGACCTTGTGGCAGGCTGGAGAAGTGGCACCAGGGGGAGTGGAGCTGGAAGAAGAGGCGAGGGGGGCAAGTAGTCCTCCCCCCAGCCCCCAGCCCCAGCCACTGTGCTTAACTTCCCTGGGGCTGTCACCACCACCACCACCACCGCTGCTGCTTCTGCTTCTTGTGGGTAGGTAGAGCGAGCTTGTCCGCTCCGCTCTCTGGCCCACAGGAGCACCAGGGTGGCGGCGGCGGCAGCGGTTGGAGGAAGATGAATGGCACAAAAGGGCTGGCTCCAGAGTAAGGCTGCTTAAATGGCACTCAGCCAGCTCAGCCCAGCCCCTTTCCTCCTCTAGGCAGGGCAGGGAGAAGCCAGGAGGAGGGAGGGAGGAGGCACCACCACGGTGTGTGTGAGGGGGGGATGGAATGGTGCAGGGGGGAAATGGCGCAGACCGAACGAACAGAATCCCCACGCCGATCCATGGACAGTCCGCGAGCTGGATCCTGAAGGCAATTGGGCCTGATCCAGCCCGCGGACCTTAGTTTGCTGACCCCTGCCATAAACCTATAACACCTCTGTGAGTGAACAGTGAGTAACTGGATTGTTGTTGTTGTTTTAAAAAATTGTTTATTGGATATATGCTTGCTTGCTTGCTTGCTTGCTTGCTTGCTTGCTTGCTTGCTTGCTTGCTTGCTTGCTTGCTTGCTTGCTAGTAGTTTTGCATTTTGTGTTAGTTTCTTTTGAGGTCATGTTGTTACTGAATTGTTTTAAACCAGGCACCCCCAAACTCGGCCCTCCAGATGTTTTGGGACTACAACCCCCCATCACCCCTAGCTAACAGGACCAGTGGTCAGGGATGATGGGAATTATAGTCCCAAAACATCTGGAGGGCTGAGTTTGGGGATGCCTGTTTTAAACTGACTCAGACCTGTGGAGAGGCAGGATAGAAATGTGCTTTAAAAAAATAGAATGCCCCCCACACCCATATGAACAATGATGCACAGGATGCCATTTTCTAAATCATCTTGTTAAGTTTCAACTGACAGCTTTATTGAAGACTTCGGCTGAGCGACTGCTTGATTTTGCTTACCAGCATTTTTCAAATTCTGTGCTGTCATGTTCCATGATGGAACATGTATTTTCAGTATTTTCTGAGTATTCAGAAAATACACCAGGGCCACAATCAATGAGAAATTAAAACATCCCAGCTAGAGCTTGATTTTTAAAAATTATTCTCATTTATTTATCTCATTGCACTGGCTAAAGGCATTGCAAACAACATTCCCATGCAGAGGCTGTTCAACTCACAGCTTGGCATTAGCTGTGAAGTGAATGCAATCAATAGTACACACTTGGAAATCTGCTTTGTGCTGTAAACCAGAGGTTTTCAACCTTTTTGAGTCCACGGCTCCCTCAACCAACTACATTTTTTCTGTGGCACCCTGTGGGGCTCAGGATCCCGGTTATGTCAACCCTTGCCTGCAGAGCTAGCAGCCTCACATTCTTTTCCGAACACCCTCCCTTGCGGAGTGTTCCCTCAGACTCCTCTCTTTTCCATCTCTTTGGGAGTCCTCCGGGCAGCTGCTGCCATCCCTGGTCTCCCAAAGAGAGGTGCCACCCAGAGGCACCATTTGCCTGGGGAGCTTGTAGCCAGGGCTGCTGCAATAAACAGCTGTGCAAGCCTTTGGGAGGCAGAGACAAAAGAGGGCATCAGGGTGTCAGGAGTATGGGCAGGAGTCAGGCTCTGGGGCCTGTAGTGCTTTGCAGGACTGGGGCCTGCCTCAGCTTGTGCTGGAGAAGCAAGGAGTGGCCACTCTGGTGAGGCCTCAGCTTGTGCTGGAGAGGCAAGGAGTGACCACTCAGGTGAGACCACTTGATATCTCACTGCACCTGGTGGCAGGAGCTGGGAGGGATAAAAGCTCAGCATTTCCCTTCAGCTCTTTGCCACAGCAACGCTATCCCTGCCTGGTTGCCTCTGGCCTCTTGCTCCTTGCTCCTTGGACCCTTGCCTTTGCCGACGCCTTGATCCTCGACCCTTGGACCTTTGCCTTGCCGACGCCTTGATCCTTGACTCCCAGACCTTTGCCTCTGCCTTGCTCCTTGACCCTGCGACTGCCTGCTGCTGGACCCTCAACCCTGCACCTGTTCCTGTTTCTGCACCACCATCTTGCCCTGGTCCTGACGTCCTCAGCCAGGGCTTCAACCGCCCGCCGACCGGACCGTGACAAGGGGAGGGAGGGAAGGAAAGAGGGACAGAGACCAGTGTTGCTTTGTGGCACCCCTGGGTGCCACAGCACACTGGTTGAAAACCACTGCTGTAAATAGTTTTTTACAGAAGGTAAAACTACACCTGCTCTGCCTAAGAAAGCTACTTTTGTGTGAGATGCCAAAATATAATCTTCACAAGGAGGAACTGACCTAAACTGGGCAGGGGGAGTGGAATCAAACAGGGGTAGAAGAACAGGCCTACAACTCAATACACCTGATGTTATTGTAATTAAGCTGATCGTGTTCCCTTTAGGCTAGTGACCCTGCCACACGCTCTGGCTAAGGTGGAATAATGGAATTTAATCCCACTGGCTTCAAATAGCCAAGTGCTTTAACTTACTTGGATGCAGCACAAGGTGTATATTACCTTAAATACAAGTATAATAGCTTAAATTGGCAGCACATTGAAGTATTCAAAATTATTTTTCCATACAAGTTAAAACTTTACGTACAAGTGTCGCATTTCCAAACTAATCAATTACCAACTGATCTAATCAATTCCGGCAACCTATAAATTATTAGCTGTGAGGATATCCGATTGATTTAAAGTCATGAGACAATCACCTAGGTGCAGTTTGCATGCTTACCAGCTTGCTGAAAAATTATACACTTCTATGATCTCTGCTCCCCTCCCTACCCACCCACCCCCCCAAAAAATTGGAGAAGTGCCCACATTGCATGGGGGAAAGGGACTTCTCGCTTTCGTTTTTGTCAGTTGCCTGTGATTGTTTCTTGAAACACATTGCAAGAGGATGGAACTTGGATTTTAACACTCTGCGCCCCTACCCCAGTGGGATTTTCTTAGGATCTGTACATTCTCAGTAGTTCTCTTCAGAGTTTTTTGTTTGGCATGATTTGCATTGCCACCCCTGTCACTGCTGCCACCCCCAGCTCCTGCTCCCTCAGCGCAGTCTTCCCGCTCTTTCCACCATGATATAAGATGGGTAATTGCTGCTTAAAATGGCAGTGCCTGCCCTGCAATTATCATTAGAGATAATGAGTGCCTCAGAGCAGCAGGCGGCTTGTAGCCTCCTGTTTATGCCCTTAAAGCGCATGGCAGGCAATTGAGAGCAAGGCACCCACTTCACAGAACAAACTTCTTTTCATGCAAAGTCGGGTCTCTCCCCAACACTTTGAGATAACAGTCAGCAATTGGTCCATGCTTTCTGCTGGAGAACATTTGTGCAAAACCCAGAAACTGCACAAGCAAATCGCAGTAAAAAAAAAAAAATACTACACTAAATACTACATAGCAAGTTAATCTGAAATGTATGTGCCAGGAGAATTTACAATTGCTAACTCCTGAATGAAGGAGGGTAGCGTTAAATATATTGTTTTAGTTGAGGAGCTGCCCCCAACCATAATCTTCACATTCAGTGAAGTGTTACAACTTGGGCAAACTCATAAATTCACAAATTTAGCAAGGGCTGGAAATAATAATGGGTAACTTCCTCATGAGGCCAGCTTGGCAATGGTTGGTTGGGTTTGAATCATTGGACATAACTGGCCTTGCGGTCGAGATTGCGCGAACATGATTATACAGGCTCACCAACTCAGCAGACTCTTGACAGCAGTGTGCATGATGTGCCCACTGCAGAGTTATGGCGCCCAGCTATCACTGGTTTCAACAGGAAAGGCTGACATTGCTCCTCGTGCACAAATTCAAATATGTGTGGGTATGGATGACTATGATCTAATTTGTGTGGTGGGAGTGTGGATAAACAGCAACATAATGCTCAAATGTGGATACGCTCAGAGCATCATCTTGGCTCATGTTTGTATGGATCCAATGAAAGCTAAACTCAAATAATATTGTCAACACACTAATAAAAGATTGACCACTACATTAGCACACACACACACACACACACACACACACTTGCTTAGCAGTGACAGCGCTACGTGCTTAAAAGAGTAATGCTATGCTAGATGTACTGGTATATTACTTCATCCAGTGTTAATGAAGTCTACATCGAAAAGAGAAATGCATTACCTTTGAAAACATTCATTAGCTTGGCTTTATTTTTAACTTGAAACTACTTCAAATCATCATCAACAACACCAGCAATATCAGTTCTGATTTTTAAAAATGCATAGCTCAGCATTCCCCACACTGTTGATGTGAAAAACGAATAACTCTCTGTGCTCACAGTCCATCAAGGGAAAATTTGTCTCCCCACATAGTGTTTCACGAACATTTATAAAATTAAATCTTTATGAATTATTTTCTTGGTGCGTGTGATGTTACACATAAATGAGCTCATCCATTCCTTAGCTTTCACTGAAAATTGATTTTCATGATAGGACAGTAATAGCAAAGCAATTATCAGATATTTCTAGGGGGTTCTTTGTCAAGTTGGAGCAAATAGCTATTACAGAGTAAATTATTAGAGCATCTGCTCACATAAATCAAAAGTTCTCATGCACGGAATCAATGTTTTAGTGTGTTTCCATTGGCTAAATTGGGGCTAAAAGCTACATCACCAATAGCTTTTTACCAAGTATATGTTTCCAAGAGCAAGAATGCTGATGTACCACAAGTGCAAAAGAAATAGCAGTGGTGTTAAATACCTGTACAAGTGATGCTGTCACCCAAACTACTAGCAATATATTTTGTTAAACTGGGTGATGGTAATATTTTAGCTCGCACAAACTGAAAAGCACGTTCATTGTTATGTGAATGACCTGTTCCCTCTTTTCTTCCTCTAACTACATGTTCCACCTTTAGCTCTTGCTTTTAAAGCCTGGAAGCTGCTAAGCAACAAGGCCTCGCTGATCTATTTTATATTTTCTTTAAGGTGTTATATGCCACCCTATAAAGCAAGAATAAACATGAATTTTAAAAGGCGTTTAAAAAAACAACAACCATAGACAAAAAAAATCCCCCAACAATTCCAGGGCAGTAAGAAAACAAGACTGGGAAGGTGTGATTTACAGCACAGAAACTTTGGGCATGAGAAAAGACACCATCCTTTTCTTACACACCTGTTTGACCCTCAGATTAGGTTCTAGGCCAGATCTCTGTTTCCACTGCAAGAACAATTCTGTAACCTGGGCTAAAGAAAAGGAGCTGGTTCTGGGGGGGGGGGGGTGAGAACTAGGAGGTTTAGAGGAGTTAATTATTTATTTGTCTTTCATCTGAGCTACTCGTTACATGTCCCACCCCTATTTTAATCTCACAACAACCCTGTGAAGAAGTCCAGGCTGAGGATTTTGACTGACTCAATGCCACTCAGTGAGCTGAGTGGTAATTTGAATATGTAATCTGTCCTAGTCCAACCCTCTTGACTCAGGGATGGGGCACTGGCTATGACGCTCATGATGTTGGACCACAGTTCCCATCATTCCTGACCATTGGTTACACTGGCTGCGACTGATAGGAGTTGGAGTCCAACAATACCTGGAGGACCACAACTTCCTCAGTCCTGCTCTAATTACTACCAGCTTACCTATGGCTATGTCTTATTTTTGGAGAAACAGGGTGTATCAGGCTGGCTCTCAGTTCAGATTAAACATCTCCCTCCTGCCCAAAGCTTCTCTGTTCCAAATTTCACCCTCTTCACTACAATTTGCATAGGAGCAGCAGTGGCAGCAGACTTGAAAGGTAAGAGACTGAGGCAGAACTGCAACTCTATGCATAAGAAACAGGACTTTAGGTTTTGTAACTCCAAGGATAAATTACAGAAGCAGACTATAGGTAGGCCTTCTATTGTTTCTTTAGTCCTTGAACCATGTTTTCCAGCTACAGATCTTCCATTTGCTTCACATTATTCAGTAAAGACATGTGTTTACTCAAAGCAAATAGATGCAATACATGGACACATCCTCAGTGCTACTGGAAGAAATATAATTAACATTAATGAGTGGCTGAATGAGTGCTTTTAAATCCTCTATTGTCCATGTGTTTAAATGTTCCGACTAAGAAAAGCTATCCTGTCTCCACAGAAACTTTCCTTTTTCTAATTAATAAGATGCAAGATAAGGAGATTGTCAAGGACAGGTTAAAGTCACATTTCCAATTAAGGCATATTTTTTCATGGCAAACCATTTGATAAGCTAATACACAATGTGCCTTGGTAATTAGAAAAGCACATGGTTCTCACAATTTGAACCTTGTTTTCTTTAAGAAGAGGAATTATAATTTTTCTCCCCTGGGTTCTGAACATTTCAGCAACAGCAAACACGGTTAAGAATCTAGCAGAAATACTTCTTCTGCTTGCCCAGTAAAGCCATCTTAGTTACTCAGGGAAAACTTTCACAGGATTGTTTGTTGTTGTTGTTTAGTCGTTTAGTCATGTCTGACTCTTTGTGACCCCATGGACCATAGCATGCCAGGCACTCCTGTCTTCCATTGCCTCCCGCAGTTTGGTCAGACTCATGTTAGTAGCTTCGAGAACACTGTCCAGGATACATGCTATAATTTGACCGTGCTGACTTCCTGCCATTTATAGATGAAGCTCTTTGAACCTTTTAAAGGTTAGCCATCACTACTGATGCCCCCCATTTAAAAACTGGATTGTTTCTGGGAAATGTCAGGCATCTGAAAGAAGAAGCATGTTTTCTCACATCGCTCTTTAGCCTTCTTTGTAGCTTCACAATCCATAGCTAAAGTCCCAAGGATGTGAATAAGTATAGAAATTCACAAAGTGTGTCTGTATTGCCACAGTCAGAAACAGAAGATCTCCCAGTTGTTTGGGGAAGGACTGTGGCTCAGTGACATAGCTGCCAAGTTCTCCCTTTTTTTAAGGGAAATTCCCTTATGGTGAATAGGCTTCCTTGTGAGAAAAGGGAAAACTTGACAGCTATGCTCAGTGGTAGAGCATATAACATTGGTGCTTAAAAGCTAAAACTGACTGCCAGGTCCCAGGCCAGGTTTTAATTGTGAGTCCCGGATACCATAAGGTCTGCCTGACTTCTTATATCCCTGTTTCCACCAGGAACCATGCATTCAGTATTGTACACCCAATTGAACTTCCAGCACCTATTGAAGACTCTTTTTTTATTTCAGGAGGCATCGGTTCACCAGAAGCGGCTTAGTCATGCTGGCCACATGACCCGGAAGCTGTCTGCAGACAAACGCCGGCTCCCTCAGCCTATAGAGCAAGATGAGCGCTGCAACCCAGAGTCATCTGCAACTGGACCTAATGGTCAGGGGTACCTTTACCTTTTATTAATTGATTTTATCTGTATTGTATTTGTTGAGGTTATTGTACTCTGATTTGAGATAATACAATTAAGCGGCACATAAATTGTTGAAACAACGTGCTCTGCATGTAGAAAGTCCCAGATTACATTCCTGGCTGGGAAATATTGCTGTCTGAAACCCCTGGAAGAGCCAATCAGTGTAGAGCTAGGTGAGCCAATGGCCTGACTCCCTCTAAAGCAGCTTCCTAAGCGCCTCTTCATTTCCTCATAATAAGCACTTGTTATGGCTCTGCCAAATGGAGTCTCTGTTTTGTTCTTCTTTCAACTCTCCTGACACAATGCTATGTCCTCATTAGCAAAGTTTCTTTAAGAGTACTGGCTGCCGTTTCTTCTAAATCCTCTCAAGTTAGGAAATTAACATTGTACAGTGGTACCTCGGTTTATGAACACAATTGGTTCCGGAAGTCTGTTCATAAACTGAAGCGTTCATAAACTGAAGCGAACTTTTCCATTGAAAGTAATGGAAAGTGGATTAATCCGTTCCAGAGTACTTAAACTGAAGCGTTCATAAACTGAAGCAAACTTTCCCATTGAAAGTAATGGAAAGTGGATTAATCCGTTCCAGACGGGTCCGCGGAGTACTTAAACTGAAGCGTTCATAAACTGAAGCATGGGTGTAATTGGTTCCGGAAGTCTGTTCATAAACTGAAGCGTTCATAAACCGAAGCGAACTTTCCCATTGAAAGTAATGGAAAATGAATTAATCCGTTCCAGATGGGTCCACGGTGTTCATAAACCGAAAATTCATAAACCGAGGTGTTCATAAACCGAGGTTCCACTGTACTGTAAAAAGTAGGGATCCAAGATAATTTCTCTTTCATTAGAGAAAAGCATGATATGCCAGAAACCATTTCCTGGGTGAATGGCCAAGAAGAAGAAAAGTGTGTGGTGATTTGTTCAAGGAAAACAAACCTGGCCATGGACATTCATGCTTTTGTAAACTCCTTTGAATTACGGCAACGTGCTTTTGAAAAACATCCAAAAACCTCAGTTCATCCATAATGTCTCTGTCAGATGAGTACTCAGGACTCACCGGACAGAGCTTAACCTAACTTCATTGACTGCCCATGTTCATGGTTTTGGTTCTTACTTTTCAAATCCGTAAGCATCTTAGGATCTGTATGTCATCTCCCATACATTCCCTCCCATGCCCTCTGATCAGAGGTCCTGTTCTGTGCAGTAGATGGAAATGCAAGCAGGACCTTTCCAGGTGTGACACCAATGCTTTTTAATGCCTTTCCTTGGGGAAGGGCTCCATTATTACACACGTTTCACAAGCTGATTAAAATGTGGCTCTCGTGGGAAGTCTTTGGGGGGGATCCCCAATCCTTGAGAATATTCTTGGCTTACAAGTGCGCTTTCCACCTAGGAGGTAGAGTCTACTCTTTTTTTTTCTTGATGGATTGCTTCTCCCTGGGAGACATCACTAGACACTTTCTGAATCCTCCTTCTCTATCAGAGGAGGCCACACCACTGAGCCCTCCCCCATGGGTGGGGAAGGAGCAGGTCCTGGGTCTCATACCTCATCCATAGACTTGGGCAAGTTCAGGGACAGTGCGGGGGAGGTCTTAAATCAAGAGGGATCTGCAGCATAATCCCGTCTTTCTCCCATTCCAAGTCCTCGTTCTTAAGTGCCCCCCACTCCTGGTCTAAATCATGGTGCTCAGAGGGAACAATGACACTCAGCACCTGCACTCAGCATCTTCAGGCAGCTGCTGTGGGCCCCAGTACTCTGGTACTCCCCTTCATTGATACCAGCTCTTGGTTTTGGTACTGGTCTTCTGTTTTAATTCCTCCATTAAAATGGAGACTCAGACCTAGCTGATTGCAGCACTGCTGCCAGTCACCACTAGTCCTAATACTCCGCCACCAGTAAGCCTACCAGAGCTCACCAGTGTTGTAGGGCGCTGGCTCTAGTCTGTTGGGAGGCTAGATAAGGTATTTTGAACTTGATGCATCCTTATTTGGGAGTGGTACCCATTAAGCACAGTATGACTTACTTCAGGGGCAGCCAATGCCGTGCCTTCCAGACGCTGACTACAACTCCCATCAGTCCCACCTAGTACGGCCAAATGGTGAGGGATGTTGGGAGTTGTAATCCAGGACATCTGGAGGGTACTACATTGACTACTGCTAATTTACTTATTGGCTGTACAAGTGCCACAAAGTAGCAAAATAATAATGAACTGAAAGCAGCCTTTATTTATTCATTATACAACAAGAAAGGCTGTCACTTGAAAGGGATGCTATACCAGCTTGGGGAGGGGGGGAAAACAGCACTTTGCATAATTGAAACCATCCATCATTTCCTAGCTAATTTTCAGAAAGGAAACGTATTAATATGAAGAGCCAAACAATTCCATCAGGTCCACCTATTGTTGAAGGTCACTGAACCATGGCAAGAGCCCAAATTAAAAAGGAAACCATTGGAGTGTTATGCAACTGTTTTTGGTGTGTTGCAATTTGCTGCATTGATAAATAAAAGCTACATATTGTTACATGTTACCCCAGTCTGTCAATTGGTAGCAAGATTCAAGGCACTCACCCCAGGCTCATGTTTCTGTTGTGAATTTTAGGCATGGTGGAGATTGCAGTGTTTTAAGATATATGGCTTATTTCACACCTATATACACCTGGATCTACATGGAGAGGAAGACATTCCACAGTATTACATCTCCAGTGTGTCTCTCCTTGCTTCTCTCATAGCTTCAGCCAAGCTTGAGACCACAGCAGCCAGCTATGCTCCCCAGTCTATCAGCTGCATTCTCACCAGTTAGCAGCCAAGATGGTTCTGCCTACTTCCTCCTTCTTCCAGGCAGTCTTTGCCGAAAACAACTCCTCCCCTTCTGCTTCTAGTGTCCTCTTCCCCCATCTATCTGGAACCTCTGTTTCAAAAGCCTGCTGGAAAAGGCACTTCCCCTGTCAACCTCACACCCCTCCCCCCTCTCTTGATTGTTGGTGGGGGTTGGACAGTTCTTTTCCATTGCCAATAGCTTTTTATGGATCAGTACCTATTTCCCTAATGTTCCTTAATGGCTCTGCATTTAGCTAGCAGCCAGGCTGGTTTGCATAAGCTGCCCCCAGGAATTCCTTTTCTGGAACAGTTCTGTAGTCTGGAACATTTCCCCTTCCTATTCCAAATATTGGCTAGATTCTGACATTCATTAATTTATTGGGTATGGAGAGGGTCTCCCCAAACTTTATTTTGGAGAAGCAATTAGTGTCATCACTAATGTTGGGAGTACTAGCAGAAACCCTCCAGAAGGAAGGGAAATGTATTGAGTAATTCTTGTAAAATTATAGCCCTCCAGTGTGGAATACATACTGTACTGTACATTTTGAATTGCTAGGCTGTGCAGAAATCAGGCCAAGACACTACAGGACATAAATTACTGCTGACGTCAACCACAGCCTGAAAGGTGGTTGCAAGGTATGGTACCCACAGTCAACTCAAATTTGGATACACTGACACCAGAATATGATTTCAGGAGCTGGGAGGGGGTAAGATAACAGATTGTGATGAAACCTTAGCAGGTGGGAGACCAGAGCAAAGAGAGGACAAGAAAACCCTAAGCGCTTCTGAAGGTCATCTGCAAGAACCCTACTCTCCATTAAGTACTTGTGGAGTGAGCAAATGTTGTTGTTGTTGTTGTTTAGTCGTTTAGTCGTGTCCGACTCTTCGTGGCCCCATGGACCATAGCACGCCAGGCACTCTTAGCCAGTTGCAAAAGTGTGGATGAACTTTGGTAAGAATAACAGGCCACAATCAAGATGGCTTCTCTCCCACCAAAGAACCTCTCGAGACCGGCTGTATTCCTCACAGTTGGCTTACTACTATCCATCAGCAGCAGCGTATTTGCAAGAGCTGGCATAGTTTCTGCAAACACCATTTTCTGGCAGCTCAGGTCACATCCTGTCAAACTCAGTGAGACAAAGAACATGGGGGGAGGGCAGCATTTTAGAAACTGAGCATTAGATCAGCACATTTGTCATCTGTATGCCAGGGATGGGTGGAAGTGGCATCCTTATGTATGTAGTGGAATGTGATTTGAATGCAGCCAGGCAGGCAGCTGGTGTACAGAGGCTGCCCAAGAGCAAAATAATTCATTGGAGGACTCTGGCCTAATCTTAATTGTTTTTCACAGTGGAAATGTAAAGAAACAGGTTTTGCCTCTAAATTATTCGATAACCATTCATACAAACTACACCTGCCCAGGACCTCCTTCCTCATTGGTTCCACTAGCCTAAAGGAGAGAAACATGGAGGCAGAGATAAATGGGATGGGATGCTGCTGTCGCTGTATTACCTGCTTGCCATGTCTATGAAGCAAATTGTGACTCTGGGAAAGGAGCATGAATATTGAACCTTCACAGTGCTTCCCCCAGGGGGTACTCAAGGGTACGCAGTACCAGCACCTCTGTTAGTTGTTGTTCAAAAGTGTGACACTTACTGTGACAACTTCATGGTGAGTACCAGCCCCTATTTTTCTAGGGGTGGGGGAAACACTGGCCCTTCAGCAGATTAAGGCAGAGGAACACAGGTAAATCATTCTTCTGACAGGCACACATGTTGAGAATGATAGGAGGAGCCCTGTTGAATCAGACCAAAGATCCACTTCTCTGTAAATAACGTCTCCCAACTTGCAAAATCAAAATGCAGTTTTCAGGATCTAGTAATTCAAGAAAAAGTTTTTGGAGTGGGGTTCTTTGGCTTCTTTGTAAACAGAAAGGGGGCTGAGGGAGAGGGGAATGACACACCTTTGTCTAGCCCTTCAAGTACGAGCAACATTAAAAGGTAAAGGGGCCCCTGACCATCAGGTCGAGTCGTGTCCAACTCTGGGGTTGTGGTGCTCATCTCGCTCTATAGACCGAGGGAGCCAGTGTTTGTCCACAGATAGCTTCCGGGTCATGTGGCCAGCATGACAAAGCTGCTTCTGGCGAACCAGAGCAGCGCACGGAAACGCCGTTTACCTTCCCGCCTGAGCAGTCCCTATTTATCTACTTGTACTTTGATGTGCTTTCGAACTGCTAGGTGGGCAGGAGCTGGGACCAAGCAACGGGAGCTCACCCCATTGCAGGGATTCGAACCGCCGACCTTCTGATCAGCAAGCCCTAGACTCTGTGGTTTAACCCACAGCGCCACCTGGGTCCCTTACGAGCAACATTATCAGTTATTATATCAGGAAGAGCATCTATATTTATTACATTTTATCCAGCTGTTTCTTCAAAGGACTAGGCACCGTCAAGGCCCGCCTCTTTTTAGCAATATTAACTTTACAGATATTTCCTCTGCACAATATAATTAATGTACACATTTTCCATGAGGATTTTAAAAAAACAATAACAAGACTCAATTCTGTTAAGAAAACAAGCCATGCTGATGGGCAGAAACATGCTGTTAGACAAGGCAGTGCTACATGCGTTGCCTCAGCCTTTCTGTCCATTCTATTCATCCTGTCAATCACTAGAAGTATTTCACAAATGGAAATGACAGGTCAAGAAAGCTTTTTGACAGGGAAAGATTGCTCTGATTGCTCTCCCTCGTGGACCTTGTAAAGAGAGCTGTAGGCCACCCCCACCCCCATCCAAACAGATATAGCTGAGTGACAAATATAAAAGTTAACAAGGAGGATACCATACAGCCAAGCGTACTGCTGGCAACAGAGGCAAGATGTCTCTGGAGAAATAAATGCATTTTTTTATAAGTTCCCTTTAATTCAGTCCAAAATGTTTCAATGCCAGACACAGAAAATTCAAACCAATAACCACCACCACCTTGCTGTGGTAAAAATATATAATAATTTAAATATTTGGCAATTGTTGATGTTCTCTCAGATTTTACCAGCTGGGGTGGGTCATCTCACATGGTCTAATGGTGGACCCTGCCTCAGTCTACCAATAATCAGGAGTGCCTTTCTGGAATGGGATTGTTGTTGTTGTTTAGTCGTGTCAGGTTGTGACCCCGACTCTTTGTGACCCCATGGTCACATGTCAGGCACTCCTGTCTTCCACTGCCTCCTGCAGTTTGGTCAAGCTCATGTTAGTAGCTTCGAGAACACTGTCCAACCATCTCATCCTCTGTCATCCCCTTCTCCTTGTGCCCTCCATCTTTCCCTATATCAGGGTCTTTTCCAGGGAGTCTTCTCTTCTCATGAGGTGGCCAAAGTATTGGAGCCTCAGCTTCACGATCTGTCCTTCCAGTGAGCACTCAGGGCTGATTTCCTTCAGAATGGATAGGTTTGATCTTCTTGCAGTCCATGGGACTCTCAAGAGTCTCCTCCAGCACCATAATTCAAAAGCATCAATTCTTCGGCGATCAGCCTTCTTTATGGTCCAGCTCTCACTTCCATACATCACTACTGGGAAAACCATAGCTTTAACTATACGGAATGGGGTACATGATGATAAACAATTACCATACTGTTTCAGGCAGTAGCTGCCAGGGTTGGGGGGCGGACAGGCAACCTGCACTGGTGACTTGGATTTTCAATGGCTTGTGTTGCCGGTCCCTGAGAAAGGGAGGGGCAAGGCCACAGGGAGCTCAATGTGATATAGGGTTGGTTACATGTGACCATTCCACATGGAGTAAAAGAAAAATACTGTACATTGGTACGGTTGTGAATGTGATAGCATACATATGGGCTTGCTGCTATGATGGTGCCTGCAGAAGGTCCCTTGTGCACTCTTTTGCAAATGGGCTAGGGGTCCCAATCTACATAATGTGCACTGGGACCAGAGAATCCTGTCAGCGCCCCTGACAGGCACTGAAATGAAAACACTGTGAAGTTGCAAGCCATTGTTCCTTATTTTGGCTGCACATGGAAGGGTTTAGATGGAGCAAGCTGTTTTAGTCAAATATGGCAGGCATAACTGTTCCACATTAATGCTGTTTGGTCTCTTTAACAGGGGCTTGTTCCTTTTTACAAGGGCTTGCTTTGCAAACATAGCTGAGCTGTATGATCCTACCGCGTGCAGCTTGGCTTGGAACTGCATGTGAACTATGCATTGCCTTTGCCAGTCTCGTTTTCTTTTTCACTGCTGCCTGGGGAGAATTGGTTTTAAAAATATTTATTATGTGGATTCATTCCCAAGGCCCTAAGGTAGTATCACATGCCAGGCTTTGATTCTGGCGAATGGAAAAATCTCATTTTAGCAGGTCTGACCCTATAACAGAAGAACTTTTGCATTTGCTCAGGAAGAGTGGAAGCCAATGGCATTCTTGACTAAACCTGGGTGCATGGGGGGCGGGGGGGCAGAGGCGGGGTGTTCCTAGGCAGAGCTAGAGCCTGGATGGGGATTCCAGTAGGTGCTATCTTCTTCAAAACCATGTTTTCCTATGACCAAAACTGACCCAGAAAAAACAACAGATCATCGTTGTTGTTTTAATAGAATACATTTTCACACATGCACTAAATCCAGAAGGGGTAAGAGAACAAGATAGCACCTGCTGTTCCTCCTCCTGACATTGACAGTGTGAATAGAGTTGTGTATGTATGAAGGCTGTCCCTCTCTAAGTGACCCAGGGGTGCTAACTTCAATAAAATATTGGGGGGGGCAGGCAGGTAAGCCCCACCCCACATAATAACACATGACATGGTGTGCACACCCACCCTTTGAATGGCAATACCCATCAACTTGAGGGGGTGGCCCCCTCAAATATTTTAGGGGGGCTGAAGCGTCCTTGGTCCCTAGGAGTTGGCTCCTATGATGTGAGCAGAAGCACTGCAAAAGGCAGGATTCTTCATTATACGTACAGACACTGCTTGCATACATTGGTCTCTGTGTTGGCTCCATTCATACCTCTAACTGTATATGTGAAAAAAATAATCAGTTGGGCTAATTGGTAGAATCCTGCTTCCACTCACTACCACTTCTGTGATTGCAGATATTTTATGAAAAGAGATAAAATTGAGGTTAGGTGGTTGGAAGACACCATTTCTCTAAAAGTAAAGGTTTTAGCTGCACTAAAATTACCACCTGGGCTGCTTTGAAAGCAATAGTACGCAAAAATTATTAACCCCCATGTGAGCACTCTTACATTCTCATTATTCAAACACACTGTTAAAAGAAGCTAAAGTATATCCGATGTCCTCCTAAATGGTTGCTCTTTGCAAGGACTAAGGGAATGGACAGAGACATAAATTAAGCAAAAACAGATGGTGAATGTAAACAGATTGCTTTAAAAGCCTATAAAATTGTGATTGCCTGTTAAAGATGTACCATAACTTGGAATCTGACCGTCCTCAATCCAACAGTTTAAGGGAAGCGTGGCCTTGTAAAGGGCTACAATATGGAGCTTTTTGGAAAGCCAAATTATCACTTTAACCATCATCCCTGATCAAATTTTATAGCTTATTGAGGTGGAAAAGCCACTGTTTAGGTTGAAATACCCTATACCAGGGGTAAGCAACCTAAGGCCCAGGGGCTGGATGAGGCCCAATTGCCTTCTCAATCCAGCCCATGGACGGTCTGGGAATCAGTGTGTTTTTACATGAGTAGAATGTGTTCTTTTATTTAAAAAGCATCTCTGGGTTATTTGTGGGGCATAGGAATTCATTCATTCCCCCCCCCCAAAAAAATAGTCCGGCCCACCATAAGGTCTGAGGGACGGTGGACCGGAGCATGGCTGAAAAAGGTTGCTGACCCCTGCCCTATACCCACTTTCCCTGAGAGTATGCCTCATTTAAGGTAATGGGGCTTTATTGTGACTGGACATGTATAGGATTGTGCTGTTTAAAGAAAAGACTAATGCTGTAATGGAGTCTAACACAACAGCAGGTATTTCTGCAACATCCTTGCTATTTTTAAAAACTGGTAACCTGTTTTATTTATTTTCCACTACCATGCAATAAATATATTCAGAGCTTGCAGTGCAAATCCAAGCAAAATATTCCTAGGGAGAAGGGAGCATTTGTCTCATATATATATATACACCACAGAAACACACGTTTCAGAATTTATTACTTCAGAGTCAGCTGAGTGGGGGCAGAGCAGGTCATACCATCATATAACATTGTTCCCATCATAGAATCATAGAGTTGGAAGAGACCACAAGGGCCATCCCGTCCAACCCCCTGCCAAGCAGGAAACACCATCAAAGCATTCCTGACAGATGGCTGTCAAGCCTCTGCTTATAGACCTCCAAAGAAGGAGACTCCAGTGACTCCACCACACTCCTTGGCAGCAAATTCCACTGTCGAACAGCTCTTACTGTCAGGAAGTTCTTCCTAATGTTTAGGTGGAATCTTCTTTCTTGTAGCTTGAATCCATTGAATCCAACCTTACCTTTTATTGTCTCCCACCCCCTCAAAAAATAATACCCCACATAACATTAGTTCTGGAAATAAATAATTCCAACTACTATCCAATATTCATGCAAGAAGATAAATAAGAAGCATAGTACACTTGTATTTTTACCATTTACATTTCAATATAGCAAATACACACAAAGCTGTCTGGATTCTGTACCCATGTGTTTTCTCAAATTAGGTTACCCTTAGGATACTGGATGGAGAAAAACACTTGTGGCATATTTAGTATTTTGAGGAATTGGCTTGCTGCTTGCTGGTGCTGTTAACTTTTATGGCTGAATCATGGCTAAATTTTATATATTCTAAGCCACTTCAAGAGCCCTTGTGAGCTAGCAACCCTGAGGATAAATAAATAGTTATTTATGGGCTAGAATCCACTTTGTCAGAAAGATAATCACAAATACCTCCATGGGTGTACTTGGAAGGGAGAGGGCATTCTACAGTGTGGCCAAAGGCAGAGACAAGTAGAACAGAAATTATTTCAGAAACCAGTGACTGGTACACCTTACAACACAGAGATATGAAGAATACCAGCTGGTGGTGACTTACATCTGAATCCCTAGCTGATCTTAGAAACTTTGTGAGCTACATTCATATTTATCCCTACCAAATGAAATTACCAAAAGGACTTCTTGAAACAACTGCGCAAAGTATACTGGATTATGGCCAGGTAGCCCAATTACGTAGTAAGTGTCATATGCCACTTCCTTTGGAAACTGAGCAAAGGCAGGCTATGTATATTCAATGCTTCTAGCTGGGTAAAGTAAGACACCAAATAGCATACACTATTTGCACAGTGTATATATTTACCGCAAACAGCTTTGCTGTCAGATGAATCCATTTGCTGCTGATAGAAAATTGTAAGGGTACCACTTATGCCATCATTTATTATTGTGTACAAGTTCTCTCACCCTGATCCCCAGCAATGGCATGTAGACTGGTTACCATGCTATCCGCCTTTGAATTAAGTTAAAGTGCATTTCGAATAAACCGCTGGATAACTCCTAGTTTTGTTTAGCAGTGTTTGGGAGCAATATCATATTATTGTGACTTCATGGAAAGCAATTTCTGCATTCAATTTTCTTGCTAGTTCAAAATGAGCAGAGTTCACTAGATAACAGTTACTGGAAGAGCTTTTACTATCACATAACATACATCTTTTCTGTGGAAAAGCATTTTCTTCTGACTCCCCTTGCTCTCCAGAGGGCAGAAGTTCTTTGTCCTTATCCGTTCTTCGTTTTCAAAGCTTGTGCTTTTTCATCTGACAAATTCCATTTGCAGCAAGCAGCCAGCTGCAACTTCTCAGGCTTTGCGAAGAAGTGCTGGGAACTCTGAGGCCAGCAAAAATATCCTTGCCATCCTGAGGGATTTGTTACATAGGCATGAAAGACCCAGGAAAGCTGATCCTTTGGCCAAACTCTAGGAGGCTTCACCAGCATCTATATATTTCAAGACCACATGATGCGCTTTGTAGCTGGACATTGACTCGTCAAATAAAAAAATCTTCAGCATGGCATCAATTAGGAAGGTTATAAACAAAAGGAATAAAAGCTTTGTCTGCAATAACACCCCCTCCCCCCCAAAACCCCCACCTAATCTCAATTTCAGAACCCTGGAGTGAGTCCTTTTTAGCATGGATCTGTGCCCATCCTGTCTGGGAGACAATGGGGAGTGGTTTTTTAGCCCACGGTGAGAGCTGGGAATAGGTTAAGCCCAATAATTGATGCAGTAGGTGTCTCCTTATCTGTGGTTTCTTGGCATCGTTTGGTCAAAAACCTATTGGTACTGAAGAGCTGGCTGTGTATTTGTCTTCAGTATGTGCCTGTGAAGTATGGGATTGGGTAGAAATGTGAGTGCCTCTTCTATTTCAGTTATTGTGTGCCAGGAATGGTATGGACCCTGGTGGAGAGGATTCCATCATAAGAGATAGGGTATTGGGTGCTTGCACATTTCTGTCAAGATACAACAGAAGCCTACTATCTGCAGTTTCCAGAAACAACCAAAGGTATTTTTGTTCTGACTGGCTTTCTCAGCTGACAAATGGATCTTTGCTACGAGTGTCTATTTTGTATTGTTCTAAGTTTTAAATGTATTTTCTTTGTGTGTGTGTCATAAACTGTTTTTTCCTGTTTTTATTGTACATTGCCTTGAAACAATTGCTTGGAAGGTAATAATAATAATATTTTTTGACACATGCACTATTCATAAAACTATGTACACACAGGGTGTCTGAATTCAAAATGTAAACTACAAAGCAGCCCTCAGACTCATAGCTGGCCATTTGCACATTGCAAAAATACACACTTTGAAACATTTACCAGACACAGTTTTGTTGATTTCCCTAAGAAAGGCTTTTACAGGTCTAGATAATCCTATTCCAGTTACTGCAAGAAGATCAAACCTATCCATACTGAAGGAAATCAGCCCTGAGTGCTCACTGGAAGGACAGATCCTGAAGCTTAGGCTCCAATACTTTGGCCACCTCATGAGAAGAGAAGACTCCCTGGAAAAGACCCTGATGTTGGGAAAGATTGAGGGCACTAGGAGAAGGGGACAACAGAGGACGAGATGGTTGGACAGTGTTCTCGAAGCTACGAACATGAGTTTGACCAAACTGCGGGAGGCAGTGGAAGACAGGAGTGCCTGGCGTGCTATGGTCCATGGGGTCACGAAGAGTCGGACACAACTGAATGACTAAACAACAACAACAAACATTTGCACAGAAAAGTTGCAAAGAGAGAGGGGAGTTTGTTATATTTATTTGGCAAATTTATAATTTGTGCTTCATCGCAAAGCCCCCAACTGAGTGCACTTAAAGATACTAAATGTAAATAGCAATCTTACATGATTACATTTCATTGAAATAAACATATAGAAGAGACTTGCATTCACAAGAAGAAAGAAAATATGCCTAAAGCACCAGGGCAGAGCTGCCAAGAATAAAATTTATTTACCTGGTTTGATTGATTTTGCAGTTAACAGCCTCGTGAATAGCAGGGCTGCTAGCCTTGGCTTGTTTCAGGGCTCTCCCAGTGGGGCACTTCTGAGCTTGGCTTTATTTAAGTAAACAGAAAGCCACTAATCAGCTGTTAATGGGCTTTAAGTAAACATGCTTCCTGTGTAAACAACACTGTTAGCAGCTGCTGTTTAGGGCTTCTCCCAGATTTGAGCATCTCCAGCAACTTGGAAGCACCTGTAAGAAGAGAGATCCAGTGCTATCCTATGTGTGTCTACTGAGAAGTAAGCTCCACTGAGCTCAATTGTACTCATTTACTTGAGAAGTAAATTTACTTGTGCTGCCGTTGCTGATCCTGCTTGTTCCTTTGGAAATATCTGGGGAAGGATCAAAGCCCAGTGGAGCAGCATCTGCTTCCTCTGCAGGAAATCCCAGGTTCAATTCCTGGCAGGTCCAAGTAGGACTGGGAGATGCGAGAAGATACTACAAGCTGGTTGGACAGAAGTTTTCATTTTGTTCTCTTCAAGAAATACAAAAAACAGATACAATACTGTCCAATTTTACTTCTTAAAAAAACAAAAAACAAAAACTTCTTGTCACCAACATCATTCTCAACCGAATAATCCCTGCAGTTTTCCTTCATGGGATAATTAACTTGGCTGCCTTGTCTGCAGGTGTTCCTCTCAGTGAGCAATTAGGCTTATCTGCATCAAAGTCTCTTGCTGCCCACTCCAGTCATTTTTAGCTAATATCAGCTGTGGAACTCCAGCCTGGGCCCTCCATTACACCGTATAGCATCCTTATTAGCTCAGCTATCAGGAATAAGATGGTCTAATAACTGGCTGAAACGCATTCAACAAAAACCTGATTAGCAATGTAACACAGCCAAGGCCGTGCTCTTGTAGATAGCCAAAAAAAGAAACAAGGACACAAACGGTGGTAATTTAAACATGCAAATACTAAACCAGGGAAGAGCTACAACATCCCAATGCCCATTTCAGCACCATCAACTTCATCAAAATATCCGGTGTAACTCGTATTAGCTAAAAAGAAGCTCTTACGATGCACTCACTGATGAGGGCCCAAGGCATTTTAAACAATTAGTAGTTTCGTTTCACTCATTTTGAAGCAAGTTTTAAACATGTTTCTTTTCAACAAAATTGGTTCCCCCTGGCCTGTTACAAATCAGAATACAGTACTGTATGTGGTTTCGCAAGCATTTCTCGCAAGGACTCAGAAGTCCTCGGAGTGTTTTGCAAGCAACTGCAAGGAATGCTAACAAAAAAGGGTTGGCATTTCTCTACTCGAAACTCTCCTTTGTAAACAAGTAAGCAAACAAACAAATTGCACAATGAGGGGTAACCATCAGAAAGAAGTTTTGAAGCTTTACCTGTAGAAAAAAGTGTTTTAATATTTAAATGTAACAAAATAACTAAAGATACATTGTTAACAAATTGGCAATAGTTCAGTTCCATAAAGCTTCCTCACTTTTTACACACAAACCCAAATTGGGTTGCATTTTGAATTCCTGCCCGCCGTCACTGAAATGCTCACTCCATCTTGAGTTAGGGTGTGATGTGGTGAACAGCCTTTTCTACTGGCCCCAATCCCACCTTCAGGTGTGCCCTATGGCTTGTCTCCTAATTCACAGCACAGCTCATTGCAGAATTAACCCATCTGAATTTTCGACTTTCCTATATGAAGAGGATTCTGCCTCAAGTTAAGGCAGGGGATTGAAAGATCAAGTATTGTTCTATATTCCTGTTCATGATCCTGTGGTTACATATTACTTTTCAGTTGATTAACAGTAGGGACAGCTCATCAGGTCTTCCCTCTTCTAACACCTATTTTAATCTGCACTCTTGATCTATCTATCCATTACTCTCCCTTGCCCCACCAACTTTTAAGTTAATATAGAATCATTTCCAGAGTACTGTAATCAGGTTAATCTCTTTCTCTTTCTCTCTCTCTTTCTTTTCCAGAACCTTAGACTAAGAGATCCGCAATAGTTTCTCTGTTAAAAAAGAATAACAATTTCCCAAGGCTTTTATACTTTTAAAGTTTAACTTTTAAAACTTCTACTCTGCTTGTTGATTATCAGCACCTCTCCTTTCACTCTACGAGTCTACAAAATTCATTGCACTGCTTTATTTATCCATCACTCCTCTTTTCCAACAAATTTAAACCAACCAAGCTGTTCAACAATTGGAGTGATGTCATCAGAGGATAAATTTACACAAGAAGCAACATGAAGTGTTTTGCTTTTGGCAGCTGCCTAATAACTGTCCTACCAGAAGGTGCCTCCCAGTAGAGGGATCATAATTAAATGTGTGCAATTAATTGCCTGCCTCTTTCCTGTACTTACCAAAGATCTATTGATAGCCCAAGAGGAGGCATTGTGACTAGAATTAGCAGAGTGTTCACAGAGTAGAAATCAAAGCAGGAAGGAGGAGTGGACAAAAGATTACTGGAAAAAGGCAGCCACAGCTTTGCAGTGTTTGTTGACTTTCGCCATCATTGTGGCATGCAGAGTCGAGACCAAAGAAAGGCCTAGTGAGTCAAGCAGGATGGTTTCAGACCATTGATCTGCCCCTGGATTTAGACCGAGAAGATATTGGTTTTAGGACCACTGATATCAGTGGCATGAAGCTCTTCATCCCTGTCAAGTGAGAGGGGATGGAAGATGCCAGGCTCTTAATATTATTACCAGGCCTGCCGGGGGGGGGGGGGCTTCACACTATCTGCTAACGTTAGCAGCTAATGTCACATACTCCCCTTCTGTCCCTGAAATGGTCTGTGAGGTCTGAGCATATTCAGTCCATGATCACTCACTCACTAGCATAGGTTCCTACCAGTGCTTTTTTTCTTTAAAAATGTTTAGGGGTGCTCTCATTCCGTCTGAGACTCAGGAAACACCATGACAGGAAATGGGGCCGCCATCGGGGGTAGTAACGGAACTGATGATTCACCGTGCTAGAGAAGAAACTAAAAATTTTTAAATCTTAAGTTTCTTCTCCCATTAGATTCACAAAATGTTTAGGGGTATGTGCACCCCTGCGTACCCCCAGAAAAAAAGCACTGGTTCCTACTTCAATCCCTGGGAAATTCCTGACAGACAGAGGCACTCATGACTTTTGATTACATTCAGAGTTACTGTTGTGGGAGAAGCCATTTTGTTCCATGGAGAACAAGGGTCCCAAAAACCAGTGTTCTACAAATGGACATCCCCGATTTTGCAATTTTAACAATGCCCCTTGAGAAAAGCAAGATACCCTTCACCCATTTAAATGAATTAATGAAGCAGAATGAGAAAATTGTCTCAGGCACTATGTTATGCCGCTACCCACCCCACCTCTTCACTCACCTTGTGATTAGTTTAGTTGCTGAATGGCTGGTCCGCCATCCAGTCTCCCAGCAAGGCAAGGGACTAAGTGTTTTTTTGTTTTTTTTTTAAGTGAGTGGTAAAGGAGTGGGAGAAATGGGGAACGGCAGTGGGAAAGAAGAATATGGTGTTGGTACTGCTGCCACCACAAATACAAGGCATGGGGTGAGGGCAGAAGAGGATGGGAGGGTAGAGTAACCACCTGCCTCAGGCAGTGCAATTCCTTTCATTGGGCCTATTCAAAAGGAGCACTATGTGGAATATTAGATGATATGCCTGTGATGGACCCTGTTGATTCCAACCTCTTCAGTCATCAGAGGAAATGTACTGTAGTTGGAAACTAATGATAAACAGCCAATAGAATTACAGTATGCACGTGTATCGCCTTGTACAAAGAGTGGCTAACGTACCGGTATGTCAAGGAAACATATTTAATTAAATGTTACCCTAAAGCTGCAATCCTGTACACCCTTATCTGGATTAAGTTCAACTGACCACAGTAAACATGCATAGCATTATCCTGTAGGAAAGGCTGTATGAAAAGTATTATTCCAATTGGACTTGGTACCCAAATGTTTAATAACAAAGGTTCAGAAGCACATTTTCAAAGGGGGTCTCTGTCATTCTCTCTGTTTGTTTGTTTGTTTGTTTGTCTGTCTGTCTGTCTGTCTGTCTGTTTGTCTGTCTCTCTCACCCTTTCACTTTTATATGTGTACACACACACATATACATATGGAATATATATAGCATTTTTGAATATGGTGTTGATTCCTTTTTGTTGGGATTTATATGCTGTTTAAAAAATTTTTATTTTGCAACAATGGTATTTGTTTGATTTCTGCTTCCATTAGAGTCAATTGACCATTTTGAGATAATATGTCCTGGCTGAGCAATTAATTAGATGGATTTGTGCATTGGATGTTGAACTGTTGCCAAGGCAGAGTTTCTTGCCAATGTTTTATGGGCTGGGAATAAAAATGTGCCTATTAAGGTGTGTACAAATTGCAGACTTGGCAGGTTTCTTATGATGTCATCCTAATAGCTTAGCTTTCTATCCATTAATGACACTTTCTAATATCTTATTATAGTTTCTAGGATACATTATGGAAAAGGCGATATTGATGAATTAGCTATAGTAATCATATTAATAATTTATTATTTGTACCCTGCCAATCTGACTGGGTTGCCCCAGCCACTCTGGGTGGCTTCCAGCATATATAAAAAGAAAGTAAAACATTAAACCTTATAAAGCTTCCCTACACAGGACTGCCTTCAGAGGTTTCCTAAATGTTATATAATTACTCATCTTCTTAACATCTGATGGGAGGCCACTACCAAGAAGGCCCTCTGCCTGGTTCCTGTAGATTCACTTCTCAGTGAATCTACAGGAGCTGGACCTCAGTGTCCAGGCTGAGCGATGGGGGTAGAGACGCTTCTTCAGGTGTACCGGGCCAAGGCAGTTTAGGGCTTTAAGTCAGCACCAACACTTTGAATTGTGCTTGGAAATGTAGGTCTTGCAGGACCAGTGTTATGTGGTTTTTAGGCACTTTTGGTCTGTTTCAATTGGAAATATGCTGTTCTTGTGGTCTGCCCTTTGGCTTAGAGAAAACTTCATCTATGGTATCAAGCAGGCCAATATAGTGTGCAAGCTTTTGAGTTCTCCAGAACTCCTCATCAGACTTTAGTTCTGGAAACGTCAAAAGTCTGTATGTTATTTTGTGACATTGGTTGGTCCAAAAAAAGGTATTGACCTAATATGGATTTTGGATCTTTTCTTCTGGGTCATTACTGTTCATGTGCCACTTCTATGATAATCCTTGGGAAGCCTGAGATATTTTTGGTGAACTGGATCCAGTCTCTTCTTTCCTTTGGCTTAATGATTAGGCCCACTTTGAAGTCTCTAGGTATCAAGCTGTCAGCTCTGAGACCTTTGCTGGAGGCTGGTGAAATAAGCGGTTGACATGGGACTGTTCAAGAGACTTCTCAGCAAGTGCCCAGCCCTGGGACAAGGTTTCATTGCCAATCCCATCTCCATGACTATAGCAAATGGATAGGAGCTAGTGTGGAGATTGCTGAACTAGAACGGGAGGAGTCTCAGGTGCAAGTTCTCAATTAGCCGAGAACTTCATGGAGTGACCTTGGGGAAATCATTATCTCACAGGATTGTTGTGAAAATAAAATAGCGTGCGGAACCACATGCAGTACCTTGAGCTTATTGGGAAAAAAATTGGATATCAATGTAAAAAAATAATTTATGCATAGTAAGCACTTAGGCACAGAATAGTGTAGCTTTGCTAACAGGCAGAATTTAGTTTTCCTTGATGCAAAATTTGAATTTTTGGTCTGCGAATCACTGTGCAGTGCTGAATGTTTGGGACTGGTATGTGTAAACATTGACATTTTAAGGTTGCAATTCTATACCTACTTTCTTGGGAGCAACCCCCATTGAACTCAGTATGTAGAGTCTTGCAATTTTCACTGTCTCTAACGTACTGGTGCTTGAGTTCCCAAATTGAACTTCATTCAGTCACTCCACAGGGTGCCTGTAAAAATCCAATTAAAATAATACTGCATCTAGCATGTGGCATTATAATTGTTACAACAGACAGAAAAATAATTAAGTAGTCCACTAAGACCCACTGCAATTTTCAAAGTGCAATTTTCCAGGTGGTCCGTGCAGAAATGTTTTTGGAACCACTGTGTTGGTTTCTAAATTTCACTTTAAGAGCAACCTTCTTATTGGAGTCACAAGTGCTCAACCACTGATCTAAGAACATTTATTTCAGCTCAAAGCCTGTTATCACCAAGCTTGCAGTATTCTCCTTAAGGGAACAGCATGGCTGAAGTTATTGCCCAACTAAGAGCAACTTTAAATCAAAATAAAAACCCACTTGCAGCCAACAGCCCTTAAACTGCTGGACGTAATAATAAAGGCTCTGTGCGCAGGTGGCCTGAAAGCAACTCAAGACGGTCGCAAAACAAAAATGGAAGGGTTGGAGTGTTTTCAATTGCTACTTTGTGATTTAAATTAATTTTAATCTCTCTCAGTGATGTTTACATGTAATCTGCCAGAGGAAATTAAATATAAAGCAGAGTTTTGGAGAGAGTGGTTTATT